>NC_068985.1:65251535-65258425 GCF_001194135.2 Octopus bimaculoides
TAGGTGGTAAATATATACATCTTTAGCTCTTGTTGACAGTTGTTACAGCTTCTGTGTGTGTGAGCATAGTTGTTGGGACGTTGTTATGTAGATGTAAGCGAGCTGTCGAGTGTAAGTCCGAAAGATGGAGAGTGACAGCTAAACACGTAAAGCGACTGTCTCCAGGTTGGAATGTTGGAGACACTGCTTGACACGTCCATGCTCATGGCCGGCCGACCGAGGAAGAGAATGAATTGAGCGGGAACGCTTGGTTGTTTAATTCCACGCATGCGTGAGACTACGCATGCGCACGGCGTTACTACACTACCTAAAAAAAGCTAGTGAAATTTGTTTCCAGGAAACAATCAAACTACTATCAAAAATATTCAGTGATAAGAATTCCCTATTTAACACTTGATGGGAGTGTTGGAATCTTGTTAAAAGAGAAGATGAAGACTTTGTCACATATGCTGGGACCATGAACTGAATGCGTGAAAGGTTTAAACTGAAGGAACTAACTCTTGATATGCTTAAGTGTCTCGCTTTTGTACAGGGACTTACAGCAAACAAAGATGGAGAAATACATGCAAGAATTCTCACAAAAATTGAACAAGTTTAACATAGTTTAACCCTGCAGACAGTTGCAGAAGAGTGTCAAAGAATGGTAAACTTACATCAGGATATAAAGAAAATTGAAGAGAAGTTCACACAAGTTCAAGCATGCCGACTGGGAAGGTATAACCAAAAAAAAAAAGGTGAAGACTAAATGCATGCTACAGATGTAGAGCCCTACATTTCAGGAAGGATTGTCCTTTCAAAACACAAAAATGTTACAGTTGCCAAAAAGTAGGACACAAGAGCTCACATTGCAGAGTGAAGTTAGGAAGGCTGAACATAAAAAATTTTGACGTTTTCTCAATGGAACATAATATATTTAATAAAGAGGAAATTTGTACATGTAAAAGTAAACATCATCTCAATTATTAATACTGACACATGGATAAGAATTGGGAAACCTATATTAAGAAAAACATCAAAAATTGCATGACAGGTTAAAAATTACACTTCATAGGCGAAATGTGGAATGATATCACATTTCAGGGAAAAACCTGTAGATCAAAAGTTTTCGTGGTGAAAAATGCAACCAATCTGATCAGTATGGACTGGTTGGAGTTGTTTTACTTATGGGACCTCTCTATAAGTCTGTTCTGTAAAAAAATAAATGGCTGTCCCACCAGTAAAAATAATTCAGCAGCTGAATTGAAGAAAAAATTTAAAAACTTGTTTCCTGAAGTGCTGTCAGATAAATTAGGTCTTTGTTCTAAGGCTAAAGCCTGTTTTCAAATAAAGGAAAATGTCATACTTGTATTCAAACCTAACAGAAAGCAGGTAGTGGAAGAAAAATTAGACAGACTGGAGAAATTGGGAATTATTCAAAAAGTAGATTATTCTAAGTGGGCAATACCAACAGTGTGTCAATTTTCTACTGGTATGAATGACTGTCTAAAAATGTGCCACTGTCCACTGCCTACTCCAGAGGATATTGTTGCAAAATCAAATGGTGGCAAAATATTTTCAAAACTAGATTTGTCTGATGTATATCTACAAATTAAAGTAGACAAGGAATGCTCAAAGCCTCTAACAGTGAGTATGCACAGAGGACTAAACAAATATAATAGATTGTCATTTGGTCTGAAGGTCACACCTGCAATATTTCAACAGGTTATGGATGTGATGTTGGCAGACTGTCAATTTGCAATTCCATACCTTGATGATGTATTAAAAGTGAATCTCATGTGAAGTGGGTTTTTCAAAAAATAAGAGATTACGGTTTCACTCTCAGTGAGGAGAAATGTGAATATTTAGGACAAATTATAGATAATAATGGAAGACAACTTGACCTGTTGAGGGCAGATGCAATAAAAATAAGCCTCCCCCACTAACATGATGACATTATAAGCTTTACTTGGCCTAGCGAACTATTATCAAAATTACATACCAAACATGTATTAACCGAGAGCTTCACTTAATAATTTACTAAAGAATGATGCCAAATAGGATTAGTCAAATAACTATCAAAAGGCATTTCAGGATATTAAAAAAATATTAATTTCAGATTTGTCGCTGGCTCATTTTGATCCTGCAGTGAAGATTGTTGCAGCTTCTGACGTTTCTGAATATAGTGTAGGAGCAGTTTTGCTACACAAATATAAAGATAGTATTGTGAAGGCAGTAGTTCATGCCTCATGTGTTCTGATTGCTGCAGAAAAAAACTACAGTCTGATAGAGAAAGAAGCTCTAGCGATTATTTTTGCCATGAAGAAATCTCACAGATTTCTCCATGGTAGAAGTTTATGGCTTCAGATGGACCACCGACCATTACAATCAATTTTTGGATTGAAGAAAGGAATACCTACCCATACATCTAACAGATTACAATCCTAGGGTACAATATTGTTAAATTACAACTTTAAGATAGAGTACATTCCTTCTAAGAAAATTGGCCATGCAGATTGTTTATCTAGGCTAATTCTGGAGAATACAGAACCACTGGAAGATATGATGAGAGCCACACTACAATCAGAAAAGGAAATTAAAAACGTTATGTGTAATGTCATTCAGGAGTTACCAGTGACTATACAAGATATAAAAAGTAAATCAGCAGAGGATAGATACATCATAAAAATGAAGGAAACCTTGAAAAATAAACAAAAGAGAAGCACAAATGCGAACCATTTTTCACTCTGCGTCGATGTATTAATGTATGCACAAAGAGTGGTAGTACCAACTGCACTACAAAAACAGATATTACATGAATTTCATAGTGGACACCTGGGGATATCAAGAATGAAAGCTTTGATGAGGAGTTATGTGTATTGGCTGACAATGGACTGTGACATTGAATATTTGGTAAACTCATGTAGAAGTTGTGTGCTAGCAGCCAAGGCACCACTGGTGAAAAACCAATCATGGTCCAGGGTACATATAGACTACACTGGAGAGAAGCAAAAAGAGTGTTGACAGATGATGAAACATACCAGAATAAAAAACAAAATCCAGTAAGGGCAAAAAACATGATATACATACATATATCATCATCCTCATCATTTAATGTCCATGTTCTATGCTAGCATGGGTTGGATTGTTTGACAGGATCCAGTGGATTAAGAGACTGAATTATGATTCCAGTGTCTGTTTGACATGGTTTCTACGGCTGGATGCTTTTCCTAATGCCAACTGATTTACAGTGTGTATTGAATGCTTTCCTGATGCTACCATACAGTTCACAAGAGTACAAACCCTAAGGGACAGAGCGGGGGGGGGGGCTAAAGTATACAAGAAGTGGAAGTGGAGTTAAAGCAGGTTCTTTTAGAAGAGTTGCATAGCTAATCACATTTAGTAAGGGAGAAAGAGAATGATCAGTAGAAGCTGCAAAGAGATAGTGGAGGTGAGGTGTCCAAGTGCACCCTCAAGGTGAACAGAAGTGAGGGGAAGCTGCTACTTTGTATGGGAAGCAGGGGATGAAGAAATGGAGAGGTCACCTGCAACAAAAAATTAGGTGGGTTGAAGGGTGACCATACCAGCACGGTCATCTTTCTTGCACACTATACCTAAAACTTCTTATGTTTAGTTTTTCTCATACACACTCACATTGCACATCCACATCATGCTCGCTTCATTTCTTTTTTCTTTTCTGAAGTCCTCTGCATTCAAGTTCCATGTTTCACTCCCATGCAGCCTTGCAGTTCAAACACAAACATCATACAATCTCATCTTCACTCTGCAAAAGACTTTTGTTGAAA
Organism: Octopus bimaculoides; assembly: GCF_001194135.2. Lineage (NCBI taxonomy): Eukaryota > Metazoa > Mollusca > Cephalopoda > Octopoda > Octopodidae > Octopus > Octopus bimaculoides. Next base: position 65,255,318 of record NC_068985.1, read on the forward strand.
ACAATGGTATTAGCTCCCTTAACTTTCTTCAAACCATTCTTACTTTGACTACTGTACTTTCAGGGCAACCACCTCCTTTGCTAATTACATCTGAGATAACAAAATCTATTGACTACTTTATGTAAGCCATCCAGGCATTCAAGAAAGTCTATTTTGGGTTTGTTTGTAGCATGTACTGCTCCTGTGCATTTATCAAAGTTTTATGTTCCCTGCTAGTCTGCCCTTTTACCAACCACATGGTTCCAGGTTCAGTTCCACTTCATAGCACCTTGGGCAAGTGTCTTCTACTATAGCCTCGTACCGACCAAAGCCTTGTGAGTAGATTTGGTAGACAGAAACTGAAAGAAGCCCGTCGTATATACATGTATGTGTATGTGTTTGTCCACTCAACATTGCTTGACAACCGATGCTGGTGTGTTTACGTCACCGTAACTTAGCGGTTCAGCAAAAGACCAATAGAATAAGCACTAGGCTTACAAAGAATAAGTCGTGGTGGTCGGTTTGTTTGACTAAAGGCAGTGCTCTAGCATGGCCACAGTCAAATGACTGAAACAAGCAAAAGAGTAACTTGAGTATGTATAGCTTAAATGTATAGAGTTTATACCTACTCCATTTCTGTATATCAAACAAGGCCGTTTCCTTGAACAGTTGAGGCATAGTCCAGAAGGTTTGTGACTTATTTAGGAGAAGCAGTTATAAATGCCTTAGATTTTTATAATTTTAGTATATTATTGCTGTAAGTTGATCTGCCAACATTTTTATTCCAGATTGAAGGAGATGGCTGTGACAGAACTTTGAACACACCCTTACTAAACATTGTTTGTCACAATTAACTATGCAAAATACAGTTGAGACATGAAGGCAATTTGGAAGCTCACTATGCAGCAAAGTTTTGTGTTAAACTGGGCAAAAGTGCTACTGAAACTTACGAAATGTTCCTGGCTGCTTATGGATTAACTCAAGCATCAGGTTTTTACTAGACTAAGAGGTTCAAGGATAGTAGGGAGGAAAAGAGAGATGATGAGAGGAGAACATCAGATCTGATTGAGAAAATTCACTTTTCTGGATGAAGATTGTCATATGTCTATAAAGACAATAAGAATACAGTTGGAGTAACAACTGTACACAGAATTATTCATGAAGATCTAAGCATGCACAAAATTTGTGCACAGTTTTTCATAGTTTGCTCAGTGATGAACAGAAGGAAAAGCACATTGGTGACTGCAAGGAGATGGTTGAGCTTATTATTTCAAGTCCACTAGGAAGCTCGTGATGATTCCCTTTTCAAACAGCAAGAGCAACATCTATATGCACTGGGTTCCCTCTATCCAGACAGTTAACAAAAAATACTTTGGTACCTTTTTTTGTTGTGGAGATTTTGAGTGAGTTCAGGAAAAGATTTCATCACCTGCACCAAGACAATGCACCAGTCCACAATTCCATTCTAGTAACCAGCTACTTGACAGAGACTGGTATCAAAACTGTCTCTCACTCTCCCTACAATTCAGGTCTTGTTCCCTGTGACTTTTGGTTGTTCCCTAAGCTGAAGGAGAACCTCAAGGGCAGTTGTTTTGAAGACTTTGAAGGAAGCTGTGATAAGGATCCTGGACACCTTCACTTTGGCCATGGTGCTGTCACAAAGTGGCTGAAGCATGACAACAATGCACTGAATTTAGAGAATCCTACTTTGAAAGATATTAGAATTTTGTACTTCTTTGAAATTAATAAGTGCCTCTCCTGAAAAACTCTCAAAAATTCTGGAATGCACCTTGTATCAGGGTCCTCTATTCTTTCCTACTTATTAAAACCTTCAAGTTTGCTAAATTTACCTTAAGACTTCTTGATTCTATACTCAGAATTTCCTCTCCAATTTTCCTATAGATTCAGCTATGAACTAGAGCATCAATATATAAGAGTTCCTTTGGACAGCCAGTCTTAAATTTCTTTGTAATGGCCTGTAGGATTATGATGATTGAACCATGATGGACTTCAACCTCCATGCTAAATTCATCACTGAACATTTTTATAAACAGACATTGAAATACTGAGTGAGTTGGTATTTTAGAAATGAAGAAAATCTCAAACACAGGATAATAGTTGTGAAAACAGCTTAGAGGATTGGGTAAAATACCCTTACAGACAGAAAAAGTGATCAGCAAGCTATTACAGAGAATCAAACTACATATATATATAAATATTCTATAATTATATGCATAATTATAATCAAGGGTCAGCTGATAGCTTTGCCACGCTCTAATTTTAGAAATAGGAGCTAAATGCCTTTTCTACTACCATATAGATCTCCCAGACAGTAACACTCTATTTTACATAGGCAAAAAGAAAAAATAATGAATCCACACAACTCAGATTAACTACATATGCATTTTGAGATTAAAGTAAAGTTATAATTACTTACTTATTTCTCATCTTCAGAGAAATAAGTAATTATAACTTTACTTTAATCTCAAACGTGTATGTAGCTAATCTGAGTCGTGTGGATTCATTAGTTTTTCTTTTTGCCTACGTAAAAAAAAGTGTGTTACTGTCTGGGAGATCTTTATGGTAGTAGAAAAGGCATTTAGCTTCTATTTCTAAAATCAGTGCATGGCAAAGCTTATTAGCTGAGCCTTTGATTATAATTATGTATATAATTATAGAATATTTGTACCTAGAATGGTTATTTTTAATGTACTGACTACTTGGTAAAATTATTAATTAATTAATCAATTTTACCCTTTTATTATTATATTTCATGTTGAGAACAATTTAGGTCTTATTAGACACAAGATGTGATCTATTTCTAGCACATTGAATGTCCACGTTAGTGGTCAACGTCATATATAAAAATGTACTTTAATCCCCTGAGATTGCAGATACTGTTTCTGAATCTCTTTGATTCTTTAAATGTGCTAGCTTCCTGGTAATTAATCGATATTAATTAATATATGATTTTTTGCCATATTTTTTAATAATATATTAACCCTTACCGAGTTCTCATACTGGATATATGCGACGCAGTAAATATTCTCTGCAGACATATTCCTGGAATTAGCGCGTCAAAATGAAGACTTTTGAATTTTACCATTAAGCTGTAATTAGCAGAACCAT
>NC_068985.1:65258729-65260188 GCF_001194135.2 Octopus bimaculoides
ATATATATATATATACAGGATCTTGCAGATAAATTGAGACAATTTTTATGATTATAAATACTAAAATAATGGTAGTAGACAGATATAGTTTTAATGTTACATTTATTACAACAAAAACATTTATCACTCAATATGGCTGCCCTTTTGGGCAATTACTACCTCTACACAAGAACGAAATCATTTTGCAGCAGCTGCAACCTCCAGCTATTTGATTTTGGATGTTGTACGCATGATGCAGGTCTTCACCCCATTCGAGTGTCAATAGTTTTATTGACACTTGAGTATGGTGAAGTGTTGGTCCTTGTTTGAAGTATGCCCCATAAAAAGTAATCAAGAAGGTTGAAATCTGGGCTATTACTGAATCAGATGTTGGCACTCACAACAAATGACACCTTCTCACCAAGGAAGGCCTGTATTGCTTTTGATCCATGGTAAAGAGCAGAATCCTGGATAAGCACCACATTATCAAGCCCAAACTTCTGCTCCATCAGAGTAACAGAGAGTTATTCAGGATGTCCAGATATTCTTTTGTGCCAATCTTCAAGCCAGACTCAATGAAGTGTGAATCCATGACACTTCCCTCACTCACCACAACTCCAAATACCATCACAGAGGCAGGATTCTTAGTCTCAAACACAAGGGGAGGGATGTCAGAGGGGTTGTATGCAATCACTCGAGAATTTCTGCAATTCACCTCAGCGTCCACAGTAAACTTCTTCTCATCAACAAACATGAGAGTTTTTCCTGCACCTTGATGCTTGATAAATGACAAGCTTTGGGCATGTCTCGGCTCTCATTGCTTTGGCCTTGGCTGTTAGGAAATGACGGCATCGTCGAACATAGCTAGTTGTACTAAGGTTCCTGTTCACAGCTCTGGTCACTGTGGAAAGGCACACATTACATTTCTTTGCAAGAGTTGTCATGGAAGTGGATGGGTTGGCTTCAATCAAGTGATTGAGGCCAGCGAGAAACTTTGGATTGCTGTTGGAATCACTTTGAGTTTTGTGTTCATTTCTATCAATCTTTCCCTCTTCTTTAAAATATTTATACACAGGATAAACTGTTGCTTTTGGAAATTTCATCAACTTAGGAATTTTATTGGCAGTGTGACCAGTACATACCAAAACAACAATGACAGAACAATTCTGTAGTTCTATGACTTTCTGCTGTTGAATCAGTTCACTATTTACCTGAAAAATAAAAGATTAAATTTTCAAACAAGCAAGGTTTTGTCAACAAATGAAATCTTAAACCCACTAAGTCAACTGCTTAAAATTGGTCGCAATTTATCTGCAAGACCATGTATGTATATATGTATGTATGTATGTGTGTGTGTGTGTGTGTGTGTGTGTGTGTGTAGAAAGGGTCTATTTACAGTATCAAAGGCCTTCATTAAATCAATGAATACTGGGACAAGATCCATATTCTGCTCATAGCACTTCTCCTGCATCTGTCTTGC
>NC_068985.1:65260288-65260858 GCF_001194135.2 Octopus bimaculoides
TCCATCTTTCCTCATATACTCTTCTAGACAGGTGCCTTCTTTCCAGCCCTGTCTTGCTTTTCAGGTGATACCTGAAATAGTACAGCATTTCAGGGCCAGAGATGAAGGATCCTGTCTTCATACCTTGCATTCTAGTTTTCCATGCATACTCTTTCATAACTGTGACTGTACATAAAAAGCAAGCCTTACCTTCCTTTGGGTAGTCTGGTGGGTGGTACACTATTAATCACAGACTCAGTGATAGCTGTACTCTTCCTAGGTGTGACAGCACATGTTCAACGTAAATTGTCATCTCTGAAAGCTGGGTGCACTGAACAAGAGCATGCAGGATAGTTTCCTTCTCCTGTCCACATCTTGGACATTCGGGTGGCACTGAAATCCCATGCCTGGACAATTTCTCGTGGACAGGTAACGCATTCCTGAAACACTGCCAAGTCAGGGATCTTTGGTAATTATCCAAATACCCTACCCTGAGAGTGTTCTGAAACAAGTTGGATAGCTGGTTCTCATCAAGTCCCAGTGTCTCTCCTAGAACATCATTATTTTTAGCCTCTACCAACCCTTTGTAAA
>NC_068985.1:65262186-65267588 GCF_001194135.2 Octopus bimaculoides
TGGGATCGGCCCTTCACAGCACCTCGCCTCACCTGCCGAGAGTCGCGGTCCATCAGCCAGGAAATCCCTTAAGGGATCCCCATAGTCCAACGCCTCGCTCGTCCCAAACAGCTGTGCAAAATGCTGATGAAAGGCCTTCTGCATCTCCTCCTGTCCTTCGATCCGGCACCCCTGTTCGTCAATTAAAGACTGTACAGAAGCTTCTCTGCCTCTCCGACTCTCCACACAACAGGCCCATCTGGCAACATTAATACCTTCTCTGCCCACCGCACGTAACTTAGCCCTGACTCTACTACCTTCGTGTTTGGCTTGGAGGTGACGGAATAATACCGATCTCGCCACCAACACTCTGGATGCAGAGCCTGATGCTGTTGCGTCCTCTAACTCCTTAGTTAATTGCCCTTCTACTCTAGTTCCCTCTATACTTAGCTCTTTGCTAAATCTAAGAGACTCTAAACGTATAGCTCTTTGCTAAATCTAAGAGACTCTAAACGTATAGCTCTTTTGAGGGTGCACCACCATCTGTTATTAACGATGGCTCTGCATAATGCCCTCTGCACTAACTCCTTAACCTGAGCACAGAAGACTTTACTAGTCAAAATAGACTTGTTCATTTTCCAGTACCCAGGTCCCTGTCTATGACACTTTGCTAACTGTATCTCACACGTCACAAATATGTAATCCGTGTAAGAGATACAGTGAAATTGTGGACAGCTAACTATATCACTATTACTATCTTTTATGATAACCCTATCTAAGTAAGACCTTTGTGAACTGTCGTTATTAGACCACGTCCACTGTGGAACGAGCAGTTCATCCAGTCTGAAGCGGTCTACTAGTTTATAGCTTGCTAGTAGCCTTTTTAGACCAGGGCTTTCTCTTCTATTCGTCGAGCCACCACTATCCACTCGCACGTTGAGAATAGCGTTGAAGTCTCCTGTTAAAACTAAAGTTTTTGACGTCAGTAGGAAATTTTCCAAGTTTCAAAAGAAAACCGTTTGTCTATCCTCCTGTGGAGCATAGACTGCTACCAACCTGAAGGACTGCTTACTCACATGTGTCACATCCAGAACGACCAGCCTACCTTCTGGGTCTAGAAAGACTGTATTTACCTGTACGTCCAAGCTTTTTTTGAACAGTACCACAACGCCCCCACTCCTTCCTTGACTCGGAGAAATAAATTTATCGTAGTCATTCAGAAGAGGCGAGAACGACTGTGAGCCGTTCAGCTTGAACTCAGTCACAACGCATATATCTAATTTACACGACCTGAGGTCGTCTAGGAGGCATGTCTGCTTCCATTTCGACCCCAGGCCACGAACATTCACACACCCTAACTTAACTTCCACGATAAAATTTTCAGAAGGGGCTTGAAATTTGCAGGAGAGGCTTCACGACTTTCGTCGTCCCTTCCTCCTGTATCGTCTTTGTCCGGTGTAGCCATTGTTGTTAGAATTATTTTCTCCTTAACTATGAATTGACTCACTTCATGTATATCGTCTTTGTATCACAGCTTGAATTGTTCATAATGTTCTGCAGTAATCCTAGCTAACCGTATGTATGACGGTTTGCCTTCAATCGGACCCAACACTGTGTAATTTGTTTTTGTTATAATCCCATGTAATGTTTCGTTTTTTGAATTGTATGAAACAATTCTTTCTTGTGGAGGTTGAGGGGTGGGTTTCAATTTGGGAGTGGATGGGGGTCATTTTTTTGTGTGTTTTGTATTTTGTCTTTTTTCTGGAGGGGGAGGGGAGTCTGGGCCAAGGGTTTTTTTCCTTTTATTTGTTACCACTCTGAACTCCATGTCTTCTTCTTTATTTTCTTTTTTCTATGCTACCTTCCAGCTTTTTATTCTTTCCTTGATTGTCGTTGTCTTTTTCTGGTTGAGCTTTATCAATTATTTTTTCTCCCTGTCGGGGAGGGCTCTCTACTTTTTTTTGTGTTGGTTTTCTCAACTTTTCGCATTCGGAGCGGACGTGGCCCTTTTCACCACATTTGAAACATCTGGGCTGTCGTCCCTCCACCGACACTCTTGCACTGAGTCCCTCCCCTATGAATATCCTGTCTGGTCTGCTTTCGAGTGTTTCGTTAGAAGCTTGGACCAAGAGTTCAAGCGTCTGTCCCTTCCAATTTAATGCATCTCTCTTTCTCATGGAGAGGATATTTACATGCACTTCCACATCATAAATTAGTACAGCTACCATCCAGAATATGTCATACCCGGCCGGAATTTTCTCAATTGTAATTTTGGCTGTTCTCCAGCCGAAGTATGTGGATAACAACATTATTTCATCAGTTTTTAGTGTTACAGTTGATGTTTCTTTAGCTACATCGGCGTTTTCAAATTGCACCTCAATAGTAGCATTACGTGGTCCTCTTCCGACATATTTTATCTTTTCCCACACAGGGGCGAGGCACTTTTCAATAATATCTGTCTTCATCATCATGATGCGTTTCTCCTTTCTATCATATACCTTATATATAACGGTTTTAACTGCCAAATCTTGTAAGATTTCTTTTGGCCTGGTTTCATTGTCAGTACGTTTTATCAGATTCCTGTATTTAAACAACTGTTCTGGCATGATATCTATTTCTTGAAATTGTCCGCCAACGGCAGAAAAACTATTCACTTTTTTCACTTCCTGGGGTACTTATTGGTTTCCTTGTAGTTGTGGCACATTTTCTTCCTGTAGAATTGGGAAGTCTTCGTTGCAGAGTAGAAAGTCTAGGTGTAATGCCATTTCATCCTCCATACTGGATAAATTTTCCTTTCACAAGAACACAAAAAACAGTTCTCTTTAAAAGAGAGCAGAAAAAATAATTTTTCGCACCACAGGGCGAAAAGTAACGTTATACAACGTTTAACAGTTCAAATTACGAAACAATAAACATCAATATAAACAGTAACAATAATAATAATATACGGAAACAACTCACTAAATATGGTAAAAGCACCGAAGAACAAGCTGAAGTAGCCGACCAGCTGTTTGAAAAATTTTTATTATGATCACTAAGGATGGGTACAATACAGGACAAACAAATAAACAAAATATATGAGTTCTATGTTCTTTTAAAAATTAATGATTGTCTTTATAATTATCAAAATTTAAAATTCATATGTTCGTTGACTCGTTCCTTTCTTTCTTTTTTTTTTCCTTTTGAATATACAGACATACATATGCTTACATACACACACATATATCTATATATATATATGCATATATACACATATATACATACACACACATATACATACACACACATACACATACACACATGTATATATATTTTATAATAAAAAGATTGGTTTTTCAACCTGGCAACCTATAAGGCCCAGCAGCTCACCTTTTATTTTCCCGATGATTAGTTTGGGTGACTCACACCCACCTTTTTCACCTCTTCCTTCCATCTCTGTTTATATACTCTAGCTGACAGGGTTCTCTTTTCCAGCCCTATCTTGCTCTTCAGATGGTATTTGAAGTAAGTCAGCAATCCAGGGCCGGATATGTAGGACCCTGTCACAAAACCTTCCATTCTTGTCCTCCATATACACTCTTTCAACACTGCTACCGTACAGAAAAAGCAAGCCTCACCTTCCTTTGATAGTCCAGTTGGCGGTATCATCTTTATCATAGATCCAGCCGACAGCTGTGCTTGTCTTAGATGCGACAACACGTGTTCTACATAAATTATCAAGCTGGAGAGCTGCCGACAATGTACAAAAGCGTGTTGGACAGTTTCATTGTCCTGCTCTCATCTTGGACATGTCGGTGGCACTGCTAAACCGTGCCTGGACAACTTCTCGCGAACAGGTAGGGCATTCCTGTAACACTGCCAAGTGAGAGATTTTTGGAAATTATCCAAGTACTCCGGCTTGAAGGTTTTCCGAAACAGGTTGGTAAGTTGGTTCTCGTCGAACCCCAGAGCCCCTCCTAGGACGTCATCGTTTTTCCCCTCTACTAGCCCTCTGTAGAATACCGAGGTGGTATTCCTGCAGCCAACCTTGCCCGTCTTGTGGATAAGCCAGAGTGCCTGATGGCACTCCTTCTGCCGTAAAGTCAGATTACGCCTTCTAATGAGACCGGGTTAAATCTTTCCAACGAGGCCGGTCGCGGTAAGAACTCCTCTGCCAACGGACTCCACACCTTATCACCAGGTGGCACCAGAGATGTCTCAGCCTCAACGCATGTCTGCGCATCATTAGCCAGGGCATCCCCAAACCACCCTTTAGCAGTTCCTGGCAGCACACGGAGCATCTCACAAGTGGCTTTCCCCCCCCTCTACAAAAAGTAGAAGAGGAGTCGTACCAGCTTGTTTAGCCAAAAATCGGGGCAAAGCACAACAGACAGGCGGTAGGTGATTACAGATGCTATAAACACCTGCACCACCTCCGCTCTACCCTTCAAGGACAGAGACCTTCCGGACCACTTCCGTACTATGGCCTCCACCTTGTTCACTACCTCGCTCCAATTCTTCTCCGTCTGGGAGTCTGAACCAAACCAAACTCCAAGCAACTTAACAGGACCATCTGTCCAGTGTCCAACGACACTGGACGATAACGGCTTGTTCCTCCAGGTGCCGAGGTGCAAACCGATGAACTTGTCCTTGTTAACTTTTGCTCCTGCCACCGCTTCATATCTTCAGAGGGCATCTTCTACACGAGGTAGTTGTGCTTCTTTAGACACGATGAGAGTGATGTCGTCAGCATAAGCAGAAGTGAACTTACCACATCCAATCTCATTAGGGTTGCTACCTAACTTCTCCAGCCTCCGCAGCAATGGCTCCAGGGCCAAAACGTACAGGACCGGAGACAAGGGACACCCTTGACGAACAGACCGCTTGATCGAAAACGGCTCCGTCAGGTAACCGTTTATCTGGACGGTGGACTTGATGCCGCTGTACATAGCGGAGATCCACCCGCAAAAGCCCGGGCCTATCCCAGCCGCTTCGAGGACGGCCTCCAGGTACCGATGGTCTACCCTATCGAAAGCTTAACTTTGGTCTAAGTAGACCAATGACCCTCCTTTGCCGGCTAATTTCCCAACCCTGTCTAAAGTGTAGTGGAGAAGGTGAAGGTTGTCCTGGATCAACCTGCCTGGGATTGCACAGGTTTGTGCCTTCCCGACAAGCTTCTCCATGACAGCCGTCAACCTTTTAGCTAACACCTTGGCCAAAATCTTTATCAGCGTCACAATTCCCCGGCTTACAGAACTGGGAATTCTCCCATTCTGCTGCCAGTTTGCATAGACACCTGCCAGGACATCCCCAAACAAGTTCGGCATTAAACGATAAAACTCGTAGGGCAGACCATCCAGTCCCGGAGACTTTTCCCCAGCGCACTCGGCCAGCACCCCTCTTACCTCCGTGGGAGTGATCGGGCCTTCACAGCATTCAGCCTC
>NC_068985.1:65268391-65269304 GCF_001194135.2 Octopus bimaculoides
CTTAGCTGATTGCTAAATCTAATGGACTCAAGACGGATGGCTCTCTTGAGGGCGTGCCACTATCTATTATTAATGGTGGTGCCACATAATGCCCTCTGCACTAACTCCTTAATCCGGGTACGGAAAGCTTCACAAGCCAAAATAGACTTGTTCATTTTCCAATACCCGGGTCCCTGTCTATGACACTTATCTAAATGAACCTCACACGTCACAAGTTTGTGATCCATGTAAGGCACAATACAAAAATGTGGACAGCTAAAGCTATGCTTATCTCTTTCCTTAACAAAAATTCTGTCTATGTACTATCTGAGTGAGCTGTCATTATTACTCCACGTCCACTGTGGAACGCTCGGGTCATCCAGTCGGTAGTGGTCTACTAGATTAAAACTCTCTAGTAGACCCTTGAGGCAAGGATTCCCTTTCCTATTGGTGGAGCCTACACTATCGACGCGCGCATCGAGAATAGTGTTGAAGTCCCCTAGCAAAACTATAGTTTTAGACGTCAATGAAAAGTACACCAGGTTCCGAAAAAAACCCGACTGCCCCTGTCCATTAGGAACATAGGCAGCTACCAACCTGAAGGACTGCTTACTTTCATGTGTTACATCTAGGACGACCAGCCTACCTTCTGGGTCCAGAAAGACAGTACATATCTGTAAGTCCAAGTTTTTCTTGATAAGGACTGCTACGCCTGCACCTCCCCTCTGGCTCAGAGAAATAAACTTCTCGTAACCATTGAGGAGGGGCAAGAATGCTTCAGGTCCCTTCATCTTGGACTTGGTGATCACAGCCACATCTATTCTATGTGAAATGAGGTCGTCCAGAAAACAAGCCTGTTTCCATTTCGACCCCATTCCACGAACTTTTAAACATCCTAACTTAATCATCGAGAAAAGAAAGGTATTTACTGACG
>NC_068985.1:65269862-65276624 GCF_001194135.2 Octopus bimaculoides
TACATCCCTCCACCGATACACGTATGGTATGCCCCTCCCCTACGAAGACTCTATCTGGCAAATTTTCGAGGATTGTATTATCGGCCTGAATGACCATTTCAAGGCTCTGACCTTTCCAATTTGTCGCCTCTTTTTTTTAATACTTAGAATCAATAGCTTTCTTTCTACGTTGTAGATAATAGCAGTTGCTACCCAATACACGTCATAACCATCGGGAATTTCTTCCACTGTAGTTTTTGCCATTCTGCGGCCTAAGTACGTAGGCAGCAGCATTATTTGTTCGTTTTTAAGTGTCTGGGTTGACACCTCTTTCGCTACGTTTTCTGACTTGAAGTGTGCTTCTATTGTTGCACTCCTCACGCCTCGGCAAACGTAGCGAATCTTCTTCCCTATTGGTGACAAGCACCGTTCAACAATTTCATTCTTAACGTCCATAATTTTCTTTTCTTTTAAGTTGTAAACTTTGTAGACTACGGTTCTTTTTTTAATGGCTTCGATAGTCTCAGGGGGCGGTACCAACTTTGTTATTTCACCTGTTTTTTCAATTAAGTTTCTGAACTGGAAGAGTTTCTCCATAGCTACTTCCAGTTCAATTACGTTGCCACCTATGGTGTCAGAAAAACTTTGTTTTGCCTTGTTGTCCTTGGTTGTAACAGTATTTTTTCCTTCTCCCATCTTGGGAAAGTCGGTCTTTGAAGATAGTTCAAATTCCATATTGTATGTAAACCTTGTCGCAAATGATAAGAAAATAATTTTCACAATAACCTAGAAAGGTTAACAAAAAAACAGAAATTTTCTGCCCCGTAAGGCGAAAATAACTGCAAAACAGTTCAGCATAAAAGTCCAAAATAAATTACTCAAAAAACCACCAACAAATAAGTAACCAAAGAACGAACTCACATCAAAAATGGTAGCAACAATAAAGACATCCACGACCAGCTGTTTGAAAAAGCCTGTCTAGCCTTCACAAATATATATTTTTTCAGTGAAAACACATTCACTGGTTACAAAATTAGAAATGATCATAATTATAAATCTCACAGAGATACATAAGCAGCAGTGTTATGATAAAGCAGTTGTTTACTGTTGACTCAGAAACATGTCCCTGAATGCAGACTAAAGCTGGGTGAGGAAGCTTGTCTCCGCTTCACAAATATAAGGACACAGGAAATGTGTCAAGGCCAACAGGAAGTGGTCCAGCTTCCTAGGGCTAAATAGCAGCAGTATGATTCCCTTAATGGGTCTGTCACATTAAGTTGACAGTAAGCAACTGCTTTATCGTAACACTGCTGTGAAATTTATAATTAGATCTCTGTGAAATTTATAATTAGATCATTTATATATATATGTGGAAAAAAGACAAAGTAGAAAATGCTAAAATACTTTTATAAAGAACATTACAGTACAGGTCTCGATCCTTGAGATTTTTCAACAGTAAATATGAATAATAAATTTTTGAAAAATTATTGAAAAGTTAAATTTTGGTAAATTTAAAAGAAAAGTCATTTTAAAGACATTTGTATAGTATTCAAATAACGGGCATTTTTCTTGTTTCTGTCTGTCTCTGTTTCACTTGTTAACTCTTGTGGGTTCGAAGAAGGAGTGCTATGATAGTAGCAGAGTGTTAATTGGTTGGGTGTTCTGACATTGACCTGTTGAAGGTCGTAGTGATCTGTATTGTTTATAATGTTTGTGTAGGTGTTATTCTAAACAGCAGTAGTAGTAATAAAGTAAGGGAAGAGGTGGTGGAAAGGAAGACGAAGATGATGGAGGAGATGAGGGATGGGGAGAAGAAGAGAAATAGTAATAATAGAATGCAGGATAGTGTGATAGTAACTAGTCAAGTGTGTAGTGATTGGGGTTGTTTTTATATATTTGTTTATAATTCCTTGAGTATCTATTTGGAGTTTATCATTTTTAATATTTGTGTGTGTTATTCTAAGGTTGTGGTGGATATGTCATTCGTTGTAAATGCGTTCAGAAAAGGTCTGTATTTTGTGATGAAGAGAGACTTTTTACTAATTCTTTGGCTGTAGGTTGTATCGTCTCTGAATTGATAGAGGGGAAAAATTCTGAAACTCGATGTGTTGGCTGAATGCTATTTTTCTGTTTTGGGGAATTTTGATTTGGGATTTGTGCAGAGCCATCCGTTGATGCAGGCTGTTTTTTGTTTGGCCTGTGTACTGCTCTTGACACCCAGAGCAGGTTAGTGCATATATCAGGTTCTCCGAAGTACATGTGAAGTTACTTTTCACTTTGAAATTTTCTCCCTGTTTGAAGGACAACTCTGATCCTTCAATTAGATTGATGCATATTCCACAGTTGGGTCTACCGCATTTTTTTACTGACGGCTTCAGTGTTTTTGGTGAGGGTATTTGAGCTTGTGTTAGGAGACTTTTCATAGATTTGGGCTGTCTCTTGCTTTTTATAATGGTGTGTGTTTGGAGCATTAAGTTCATTCTGTGGTCCTTTTTTAGCAGGGGAATGTTTTGAAGTATGGTGTCGAAGGCTTCGTTGTTAAGAGGGTTGTAGGTGGAAATGTATGGTAGGGCTTTTGGTTGTAAGACCTTCTTTAATTTGGGATGTCTGAGTTGGTGGATGCTGAGTTGAAGGGCTCATTGAAAGCATGTGTCAATTAGTGTAGATGGGTAGTTCGTGGTGGTGAGAGTATCTTTTAGTTCATGTAGTCGAGTGTCCCTGGTGGTTGCATTAGAAATTATAGTACATATCCTTTTTGCTAGGTTGAAGGGGATGTTCATTCTGGTGTGTCTGGGGTGGCATGAGTTGAACGGTAGATATTGCTTTGAGTGCGTGGGTTTAAAGTATATATCTGTTTCTATTACGTTGTTAGATTTCTTAATAAGGATGTCGAGAAAGGGAAATTGTTGGTGGCTATATTCCATCGTGAATTGAATGTTTACATCAAGTCCATTTATAAGTGCTTGAAATTCTTTAAGTCTCTCTATGCTCTCATGTCACAGAATGAAACAGTCATCCAGGTATCTCTTCCAGTTATTTTCTATGTATAGGGAGAATGGGCTGTCGTATCTTTTTTTAACCTTATTATAAAGACTAATTTCTAGATATCCCATGACTAGGTTAGCAAAGGAGAGGGCCATTCTCGTACCCATCACAGTCCCCGATAAATGTCGGTAGAAGTTATCATGGAATGCAAAATAGTTGTTCTCCAAGATAAATTTGAGCACTTCTATCACAAATTCTTTTTTGATACGCTGGGGGAGTTCGTTGGTGTAATTCTCTAGCCAGAATTGAATTGCTTCTATTTCTAGGTTATGGGGGATATTGGAATAGAGGTTGACTACATCGACGGATACTAGTAAAGTGTTTTTGTTTATTGTTTCAGGAAGGTGGTTGAGCATATCCAGGTCGTCTCTTACGTAGCTTTTTACATGTTTGAGGAATAGTTTTAGGAGGATATCTAAACAGTTACTGAGGCGGTGGATTTCGCATGTGGGACCTGCTATTATAGGTCTCAATTTGAGGTCATTTGGGGTAGGGACATTGATTATTATGTCTGTAGCTATCTTGCATGCGTTACTTATTTTTTCACTTTTGTGTATCTTGGGAATGCCGTAGAATTGACTGATTTTAGTTTTCAAATTGGTCATGCAGTCATATTCTTTGTCGGTGAGTCCTTCTGTGTATAGGTTTAACATGGATTTTAAGTCTCTCATTGTCTTCTGTTGACTGTAGTGTTGAGTCTTTTCATAATATGTTGTGTCTTCTAACATGGATAATACTAAAGTTATATAGTATACTGTGTCTATTAAGACGACTGCACTCCCTTTATCAGCCTCTTTGATAGTTATTGTTTTGTCATCTTTTAATTTGTTTAGCTCAGCCCATTCTTTTTTGCTGAAGTTTGGTTTGTGTTTTTGTTTGTGCATATGTTGATATGTGTAATTCGAGATGTGTTCACAGAAATGATCAAGAGTTTTGTTCTTACCTTTTGAGGGGGTGTAGTTACTTCTATTTCAGACTAACGATTCGTCCTCATTGTATTTGTCGTATAGCTCCTCAGAGAGTCGTAATTTTCTACAGAATTCCACAATGTCTTCTTTCATTTCATTGTAGTTGGAGCGTTGTGGGATGGGTGTAAACTTGAGTCCTTTGGAGAGTATACTGATTTGGTCTCCTGTTATTTCTTTGTGAGTTAGATTGATAATTTTTATCACATTTGGTTCCTTCTGTGTTATCTCGTGTCTCTGTGTTTGTGTGCTGATAAACTTCCAATAGATACTCAAGGAAATAAAAAAACAACCCCAATCACTACACACTTGACTAGTTACTATCACACTATCCTGCATTCTATTATTACTATTTCTCTTCTTCTCCCCATCCCTCATCTTCTCCATCATCTTCGTCTTCCTTTCCACCACCTCTTCCCTTACTTTATTACTACTACTGCTGTTTAGAATAACACCTACACAAACATTATAAACAGTACAGATCACTACGACCGTCAACAGGTCAATGTCAGAACACCCAACCAATTAACACTCTGCTACTATCATAGCACTCCTTCTTCGAACCCACAAGAGTTAACAAGTGAAACAGAGACAGACAGACAGAAACAAGAAAAATGCCCGTTATTTGAATACTATACAAATATGTCTTTAAAAAGACTTTTCTTTTAAATTTACCAAAATTTAACTTTTCAATAATTTTTCAAAAATTTATTATTCATATTTACTGTTGAAAAGATCTCAAGGATCGAAACCAGTACTGTAATGTTCTTCATAAAAGTATTTTAGCATTTTCTACTTTGTCTTTTTCCATATATATATCTACTCGTGTGTTCCTCTTCAACCTTTTACATATATATATTTTTTTTTTTTTGAAAGAAATGAAGCTAGTATGCTTGACTGGATGTGAGTGTGCATGCATGAGAGTGTGTAAATATCTTAAGAGAAAAGCTGGGCATAAGAAGCATCAGATGTAGTGTACAAGAGAGATGACTGCTTTGGTACGGTCATGTGATGTATATGGATGTGGACAGTTGTGTGAAGAAGTACTAATCTCTACCAGTCGAAGGAAGCTGTAAAAGAGAGAGACCCAGGAAGAAATGGGATAAGGTGGTGAAGCATGATCTTCCAATATTGAGCCTCATGGAGGCAATGACTAGTGACTGAGTCCTTTGGCAATATGCCATGCTTGAGAAGACCAGTCAAGCCAATTGAAATAGTAGTTGTTGCAGATATTGGTGTCATGCAAACTGACACCTGTACTGGTGGCATGTAAAAGCACCCATTACACTCTCAGAGTGGTTGGCATTAGAAAGGGCATCCAGCTGTAGAAACCAATGCCAAATCAGACTAGAGTCTAAAGCAGTGCCTCAGCTTACCAGCCCTGGTCAAGCCATCCAACCCATGCCAGCATGGACAACAGACGTTAAATGATGATGATGATGTTGATATATATATATATATATATATATCATCATCATCATCATCATTATCATCATCATCATTTAACATTTGCCTTCCATGCTGATAGGAGCTTGCACTAGACTTCTGTGTCTGTTTTGACAAGGTTTTTACAGTTGGATGCCCTTCCTAACACCAACCACCCAACAGAGTGAACTGAGTGGTTTTTACATGGCACAAACTTAGGCAATGTCAATTTTGGCATGGTTTTTACAGATGGATGCCCTTCCAAATGCCAACCACTTTACAGTGTAGACTGGATGCTTTTTACGTGGCCTCAGCACCATTAGGATCACCAAGTAACTTGCAAAACAAATATACTTTGAGAGAGGAGAGGGCATTGGAGGAGGTAACCTTGTGTCAGATGATGAAAGGTTATAGTGAGACAGAGAGATGGAAACAGGTGTCTTGCTGCAGAGGAGGTACATGGTTACCCAGCCATTGACAGAGAGAGAGAGAGACTGAGTGATCAAAAATGAGGACAGAAACAGGTGCGCTGCTGTAAAGGAGATACATGGCTACCCAACCTGAGAGAAAAGCAGGGGAAGGAGAAAGTGCAGGAGACAGCAAGAGTACAAGAGAGAGCAGGAGATAGATGGTGGCAAAGTGCCAGGCATACTCACAAGGGACAAGGGTCAGAATATAAATGAGATGGTTGAATAAAAGAAGGAAGAGATAGATGGTGGCAAGTGCCAGGGCATACCCTTGAGGCATTGCCAAAAAAGTGTGAGCAGAGAGTGGGATAGGGGAATACAGTGAGTGGTAGGCCACCAGATAGCAATGATATAGAGAACGGGGCCAAGAGGACAGGATTCAGGAGTGAGAGATAAGCATAGTACATGAAAGAGATGTGTATACTAACAAATATGGTACCAAAAAATCAATATCTATAAAACACAAGATGTTTGTGTGTGTGTGTACGTGATGTGGGTTATGCACGTCCACAAATTAGCATGCATGTCGCTCCAATTTTAGGAGGACATTGTTCATGACCCTATCTTTGTTTTTGTCAACTTTTTCTCACAGAGGCACCCGCGTATAGCTGTAAAAATCGATAAACTTTTACCAATTTTGAAGTTTGTTGACATGGCGAAGTCAAATCTGTGCGTACACGCGTGAAGGAGAGAGAGCAAGAGAGAGAGAAAGAAAGAAAGAGAGAGAGAAAGAAAGAAAGAGAGAAAGAAAGAGAGAAAGAAAGAAATAGTGTGCTTGTGACAAGGGGAGAAACAGAGTGTTTGCCAAGGGTCTACAAAAAAAAAATGAAAAAGTTGAAGAGGGAGACAAAGCGGCTATGGAAAAAAAAATTTCTCTCACC
>NC_068985.1:65277072-65287989 GCF_001194135.2 Octopus bimaculoides
GGGTTAGGGTTAGAGTTAACATAGAAGGGACAGGCTCCTTATTTTTTGGTTAAGGTTGTTGGTAAGCTTTCCTAAGTTACTCCAATCCAGATCCCCAATGCAAACCTTCAGATCAACCTTCTCCTATGCAGATCTCTAATGCAACATTTAAAAAAAGAGTCAATAAGTGAAAATAACCAATAAACTGATTCCTTATGGGATTTCCCAATCAAATTGCCAGCAAACCATTTTCAGCCAAACCAATTTCAACGGATTTCGCTCAAATCTGATGTCGATGTTACTTATTTTGGTTTGAAATAAAGGATTTAATCATTTAATAATCCTAGCTTAATCCCGGGCAGCACCGGGTTATACTGCTAGTTGTTAATAAAAAAGACAAATATAGAGATGTGTGTGTGTGTCTTTATATATGTGTTTATATTGCCAATGCTTAAAAATTAGTGTTCTTTGGTTTATATCCAATAACTTGGTGATTCAACAAATAACCAATATGGTTGCAGTCCCATGATTAAAACAAGTATAAAAGTAAAAATAATGATAGAAACATGGTGTTTATTTGACATTTGCTAAATGCAGGTTAATAGGAACCAATAACAGAGCTCAGAGAGAAGGAAGGGGGGAGATATGCATGTATAGCTAAAAGTTAGTATTAATTATTAGCTTAGTACTTATTTGAATTCCTTCAGCCCTCAATGAGAGATGGATGAGAGGGAGAGATGAAAAGAATTTTATACATGAACACTTATCTTACCTGAACCCTAACAGTTGAGAGTGATGAAATTTAGTGATATGTGCATCACAGCTAAAGGTTTGTAGGCAGACACTAATAAATTAGATTCTAATAAATATACTAAATCTAATTTGAGCAGGTATTTTGAACACAGTTGCTGTTTTAAGTGACTTACATTAGAGAAAAACTCTTCTGGTTTAGTACAAGGAGTGTTCATTAAAGATCTCCCTTGACCCACTTCCAGTTTTGTAGGAAATGGAACTTGTACAGGTATAATCATACATGTCGCTACATGTCACATTGTAAATTGCAGCTGGTATTCATTTGTCTTTTACAACTGCTGAAGTGGACTAAAGTGTTATAATGGAGGTAGTTGAATGATCAAGTTCTTATACTTGAAAGGTTACACACCAAAAGAGACTTTCAATGAGATGAAAGAAGTTTATGATGATGATGCACCATCAGATGACATAGTCAAGCACTGGCATTGCCAGTTCAAATGTGGTCTGACATTGGTAGAAACTGCTCCTATTTCTGGATGACCAGATTCCACCATTGATGACGACACCATCCATAAAGTGGAAGCTGCCACTTTGGAGGATTGTTGCACAACTACTTGGCAACTAACCCAAGAAGTGAGGATAAGTGTATGGTTCATGGAAAAAAATCATTTACAATCATTTGCACATGCTACAGAAGTTGTCTGCACGATAGATTCCCTGGATGCTCACACCTTTTCAGAAGCAGGAACAAGTCAATTGTTCCCAGGCTCTTTTGGTAATGTGCCTAGAAAATGAGGACTTTTTCGGCAGACTTATCACACAGGATGAAACATGGGTCCATCACTATGATCCTGAAACTAAAGTCCAGTTGAAGCGATGGAAACATAACTCACCACCTCCAAACAAAGCTCATGTCCAACCCTCAGCAGGCAAGGTGATGCACACAGTCTTTTGGGACCAGTGCAGCGTAGTGATAGTGGATTTTCTGGTAAAGGACACCACAGTTAACAGGGCATATTATGCTTCTCTGCTGCAGAAATTGCAGGATGCTATCAAAGCAAAGAGGCGAGGCATGCTGACCAAAGAAGTCCTCTTCCTCCAAGACAACAACCCAGTTCACAATGGGTATGTTGTCCAGATGAAAGCACACTCCTGTGGCTATGAAATCTTTCCTCATCCCCCTTACTCTCCTGATCTCGCACTATCTGACTTCCACTTCTTTCCAACCATGAAGTCTTTTTTGAAGGGGAAGCACTTTTCGGATGATGATGAATTTATTACTGATGTAAAGTCTCGGTTCCAGATACAACCTGCTGACTTCTACAGACGTGGTCTTCACAGTTGCGTAAAGCAATGAGAGTGTGTCAGTATTGGTGGTGGCTATGTAGAGAAGGACTAATAATTATGCCAAGTCTCATTTATCCCAGTCCTTAGGAAGTGGGTCAGGGGAAGTCTTTAAAGAACACTCTTCGTAATAACACTGAAACTGATAACTTTGATAAAAAATAATTATAGAAAATTTTATTTTTAAGCATCTAAGCTTTGTTCTTGGATTTATTTGGTGTAAGTAATTTTATTTTTATAATACAATGAAGGTAAAGTGTGATGTGCCTGAATTTTACCTGGTCTTAGTCTACATGGGTTGATAAAAATAATTAAATCATAAATAGAAGAAAGATTGTTTTAATTTTGATTTGAGAAATCTGTATTTGTTGAATAACATACTTCTTTGTTTCTTTTGACAAATAATAACTAGTTTTCTGATAAATATTTCAAAATTCTTTATGATTATACCTTATACACTATTTGTTTGCAAATTTTAGCAGGTCATAAACATGACATTATGTAATAATGATATACCCAAAGTGTTAACTTTCTTACTTCTCTTTCCGATATGGCTGTGACAGATTCCAGTTTGACACAGAAAATGAAAAGCATGCTTAAACCACCAATCAATCATTGCCAACATCTTCAATATGACTGTGTCCTTTGTGTTCAGTATCAGGAAATAGCTACTGAGGAACTGTCATTTGTGGCCAAAGGAAAAAATATTTTCAGTGGTCAAATGTTATTAGGATAGCTGAGTTCACCCAGCAGGTCCAGAACGTTAACAATGCCAGTCTTAGGGTGCTGCACAAAGACATCAGATTCAATTTTTTGAAGACTAGCAAAACCCAGGAGGGGTGTGGTGGGTTGCATGTGTAGGGTCCACTTAGCATGCAGTTATTTTAGTGGCTGCATCATATTTTAGTTATTTTAGTGATGGCATATTTTGGGGTCAAGATTGGGCTGAGGGTGATTTGTTGAACGATTTGTTTCTCTGGTGTATCCAACTAAATGGATCTGCCATTTTTGCAAGGGGAATATGTTGTTTTTCTCTTTGGTGTCTTTCTTTTTCCTTGTGTTTATGCCCCTTAAACAAGTCTGACTTAGACAAAACACTGCTCATCTAGTATGAGATATAGAATAGGTGATATATTATGAGTTATATTTATACTCGTAATGTTATATATGTATTCTTGTTTGAGCATGTGGCTAACTTCAAGTTCACACGATTGAAAAGACCCAATAAGGCCAAAATGCATCTGATATTCTGACCAGATTGCCAAATGCACTTGTCCTAATAGTGGCTGGCAAGAATGCTCTCTAAGTAACAGGCCAGCTTTCTGTCACTTATTTTATCTATTTAATTTACTATTGTATCTTTAGCTTACATTTATTTACATTTATCTCATCTTATACCCTTACAAACTAGCAATTCCATACACACAATATATGCATTCATTTCTATCCTTCCAACACTAATCAATGTCCAGTCTACTCAATTCCATCTGCTATATTTCATTTCGTTGGTTACCCACTACCAAAATCCATTTACTACTCAAGATATACTATGTTGCTTCAGCTGTACTTTCTGACAACTACTGAAGTTTCTCTCTAAATTACATTATGATATAAGAAATATTACATTATTTATGCTCACATGAATGTCATATATTTTTTCCATAACAGTATTTTCTATTTGATATTTTATGACAACCATTGATTAATACACCCCATTTGCAGCTTAGAGATTAATTGCCAGTATAGTTCATAGGGGTTACTGAAAAATCATACTGGCCAGAGAACATAATAAATGATGAAGAGACTGAAAAAAACTAACCAGGTTGTAAAAAATTGAAATGTTTTAACTATTTTTTATAATCCTTTATTTTTATTTTGCTATTTTTATTTTATTTTATTTCTCTTGACACATTTCATCCACTCTTTGGTAAAAGTCATCTTCAATTCCTTCATATTTCTACTTTAGGTTTTTTTTTATTTATTTAACTGCAACTATCACTCAAGTAAGATTAGTTTTTCTTTTCTGTTAACACTATGAAGACAACTCGAAGACAACCATGGCTCTTTTACTGATATTGTTGCTGGTGGTTTTATTGCAATATTACTTATATGTTTGTGTTTGCATCTCCCGGAATCTGATAATGTGATTGGTGTGAAGTAATGTACATTGTATACCCAGAGTATTCAGTAAAATCTAACAGCAATTAAACATATTCCACCCAGTGAAGTGCCCACATACAACTGATGCTGAAAAATATTCAACTATGTAGTAATTATAAAGAATGACCTTTTATAATGATAAAAAAAACTTAGCAACTTAAAGCTGATGTATGATGCAGAAACAAATGTTGTGACCTACTATTAAAGTGTGACATCCTCCATCCTTATGTTATATTGTTTTTGTATTATTCTTATGCAAAGAGGAGTGTCACATGTGTATCCAGTCCAGGAATATAGCCTACTGTAAGATAACATGTGAGAGCCAAATAACAACATAAGGGCTCTGAATGCACACTACAAGGTTTCTACCCAAATTATATTGTTGCTGGTGGTATTATTGCAATATGTATGTGTGTGTGAATGTCTGCAGTATATACGCATATAATTCATATGTAATTTCACCCTAGTTTGGAATCAAGTATTCTCTCCCCCACCCCCTCTCTCTCTCTCAGCTGTGTACATGTGTACATTTAATGAAATTCTCAGACAGAATCAGTATGACACAGTGTGAAAAGGCTGGACTTCAAATTACAGGTCAATCCATTTGATAGAGTTCTACACAGTTTCCAGCTACCCAATTTTACACTGTAGGGCTGGGTCAATCCAATTTATATTGCTTACAAAAATGGTCAACTTTATTATACAAAGTTCATTCTGAAATGTATAAAAAAATTGTGAAGTAATCTGAACAAAGAACTCAGAAATCTCTTAGTATATACAGAAATTTGGTTGCTAGGTAGGAAAAGAGTCCTAAATTGAGTGTTTGAGTCATAAGCTAAATTACAGGAATACTTTCAAGAAAACAACAATAAGCTGAAAATGAAAATGATTTCAGAAATTAGCTGAAAAACAAATCAGCTGAACAATTCAAATAAAGGCCATGGAGAAAATGTATTGACTTCAAATGACAAAATTCTTAGATTTAAAAGACGGTTCATTCTTTGGAAAAATCATGCTGCAAAAGGAAATTTTGAAATGTTTCAACTACTGCTAAGGCTTAGGACTGAAGAAGAATACCAGCTACTGCAAGTCTTATTGAAACCTACCTGGAAGAACTTGTGATCAACATTAAACATTATTATCTCTCCATTCTCTCTCATCTAAAGTGTATAAAACAAGGGGTCCATACTTTGTCTTTTCTACTCAGACTGAGAACTTGACTTTAAGGGAAGAGGAAGAATTAAAAACACACACACAATGACATTTTCTTGACTTACCATTAAAAAAAAAGAGTAACCGGATTCTTTTTTTTTTTTTTTTAGCAAATATCAAGACCAAAAATAGAAATCATCTCCTCTAATTTGAAGATGTAATCTCTGTGTGCTAATCTCTGTGTTTGACACCGAATTAAGTATTTGGTTACCAAAAGACAAACGCAGGTTTCTCATTGGAGAAGCAAATTTCTTTATTTACATTGCCTTTAAAAATTATATTTGCCTGTTATGTATGACATACTGTCTTGATTTATCATATGCATTTTTTACCATTATGTTCAAAGTTATTTTAATAGTTATTAACTGATCTCATATTTTTGCATATATTACATAGAATGTTGGTTATTTATGTTTATCTTTTTTGAGGTCTCTTGAACAACAATTTGATTTCTGTTATTTCTTTACCTTTTGAAATTTTACTTTATGAAAGAGAAAGAAAAAGAGAAATAAAGATAAAAAATTTTATGTAGAAATTCCAGGTGTGGAAGCAAAACTAGGAAAGGTGTAGGCAGAAACTCCATACAGTGTACCCAGTATAAGCTATGGGCACACCATCAGAGGAGATAGTTTTCGTACGTGGAAGATGCAAAAGATCCATAAAAACTTTAGAAACTCAGGAAATTGATTTACTCAATTCCCTGTGGTTCATTAGAGGCAGTAGATAATTTCTGCTACCTAAGGGACCAAACTAAGTAGTGGGGGGCGGATTCACAGAGAGTGTGATAGCTAGAATAAGAATAGGATGGAGGAAATTCAATGAGCTGTTAGCTTTGTTGACCATGAAAGATTGCTCTCTCTGAGTGAAAGGAAGATTGTATGGTGCATGTATATGGACAGCAATTCTGGTCAAATTAAAGCGTTTGACCCGGTGACAAAAATTTAAAAAATTAGTCTAATAGGTGTAAAACAACTTGCTGGGAACGAATACGAAGAAAAAAATGTGCGTGAATGTTCCGAGACGCCTCACAGGAGCCAAGAAACAAAAGTAAAATAGTGTAATAGATGTAAAACGACTTGTTGTGAACGAATATGAAAAAAAAATGTGCGCTTGCGATCAGTGGGGTAGGGAGAGGACTCGGAACATTCACATCATCACACATCGTCAGTCCATGGTCTCTAAACTATAGTGTTTGACCCGAGCTCAAAGACAAAAAATAATTAGTGTAATAGGTGTAAAACAACTTGCTGTGAATATATATATATATATATATATATATATATGTGTGTGTGTGTGTGTGTGTGTATTTCTTAATTAATATCAATTTAATACCATGGAACTAACACATTGAAAGAATCGCGATTCAGAAAAATTATCTGAGATCTCAAAGGATTATTGTATATGTTTATATATAAAGGAGATCACTAGGTGGACAGCTAATGTGCTAGAAGAATGTGATCTTCTTCTAGCACATTAGCCGTCCACCTAGTGGTCTTCTTTATATATACATATATGTATGTATGTAAATAATAATAATAAATGGAGCAAAACGCATATAATCAATAAGTTCCTTTAATTCCTACACATGTTTCAAAATTATATGCACTCTACTCCAAAGGAGTAAGAGATGTTGGTTTATACATATGATTTTATCATCAGGGAACCATTTTACAAATGCAAGACTTGTGCTGAATGCTAAGATTATGTACAAGGAATAACATTATATAGCTAAATTAAATGACCGTTAGTTACAAAAATGCTAGTTTACAGGGAGCTGTTTTGGGAGAGAGGCTATGAACGCTATACTAAGAGTTTAAATTAAAAGAAGACATAATGAACTGCAGAAAATTCTTAAAATTAATAATAATGGTTATAAAAAAATTTTTTGTAAGTAGAAGGAGAAAGGGAGAGAATCCAATAGATTTGTGTAAAGAGTGAATTTTCATATTCGTAAATAAACGTTTAGAAGGAAGGAAATCAAAGATGGATAGTAAATATAGGTAACCAATTAATGTTGTATCATATTAAGTTATGGTAATTAACCTAAATAAATGGCAATACAAGGTACAAAACTATAAAGTAATGAAATAATAAAAGAATACATAATGTAGGTAAATGTATATGCAAAAATACCTATTTGATGTAATATTGTAAATCATGATAAACTAACGTATTATATCCCGCCAGAGAAAAACGTGCTTCTTATATATTACTATATAGCATAGAGGTATATTAATGAAAAACGGGAGTGAATATTGGACATAGCATAGAAGAAAGTACGATTAGAAAGATATCTTAGAATATTCTAATAGATAAGGAAAGAAGTGAAATAAAGCTTGATTCGAGAAAGTTGAACGAAGGGGAATAGGCATGAAATTTATTTTGCAAAATTACTTACAATAGCAAGAACTTTAGTATATACATAAAGATATGTGTGAACTATATAAATATGACTATATCTGGAGTAAAAGAAAAACTGTGCAAACTTGAGAAGTAAAGAGAGTAGAGATTAACTTACAATGGGGGATAACCATTGATATTGTATCATATTAAGATACAGTAACTAATCCAAATAAATGGCAATACTTGATGCAATATCGTAAATTAATAAAAGAATACGCATGCAATGAATACATATTTAAAATTATGTTGGAATACTTGTCTAACTAAAACATTATATCCCGTCGGGAAAAAACGTGCTACATTGCATATTACTTTGTAGCATTGCTACATTGCATATTACTGTGCTAATAGAAGTAGAGGTAAAAGTAGGATAGAATATTGAGATAAAGTACAAGTATCGATATATCTTAACAAAAAATATACTTATAGATAAAGAAATAAATGAATTAAATGTGGATTTAGGAGGATTTGGGGGAGATGAACGAAGGGTTGTTAGCATGAAATTTACTTTATAAACTTACTTACGATAACAAAATCGATAGTATATACGTAAATATACTTAAAACTCTATGAATATAACTTTACGGTGGTAAAACTAGCTTTACTAACTTGAGAAGGAGAGAGAGTGGGATCAACTGGTGTTGGAGTTAGATATAATTGTTACTTTAGATAATATTATAATGTTATTGTTCTTATTATTATTATTATAAATATAAAAAATAAATTTATCATTATTACTATTATTGTTAATATTATTAATATTATTAAGGAGATGGATATGTTATAATAATATTTTCATTACTATTAAAAAATAAATAAATAAATAAATGAATGAATAAACAATTTAAAAAATAAAATAATAGAAAAAAACCTATGTGTATAGGTAGTGGGAGCAGTATCATTGAAAAATTAAAAGAAATATTGATGTCAATGAAAACTTGATATTAAAGTTATGGTCCAGTGTGAACGATTCAGAGACGCTGCATTAACATATCTGGTTACAAAGGTGGGAAACAAAAATTACAAAGTTATAATTAACTAAAATATATTTGAGTATGATTATAAACCCACTGGATAAAAAAACTACAAAGAGAGTTGATAAGAATAATAATAATATTAAAAGGTCTATCAAGCAATAAGGAAAAGTTGTAGGGATGGACCAAATGGGTAAATGGAGGTAACTAGATGAGATTTATTGTCTAAAGTTTAATAAAAATAAATACAAAAAGGGGTGATAGTTCATACCACATGTAAAGTGGCTGTTAACTAGTGAGTATGTAGGTAGGTGAAAAAAATAATAACTAAAATTAGTAAAAAGGATGAAATTAATGAAACGAGCTGAAGGTGTGTTTCCTCTAATACTGGCATCTGTATGCTCTCTGTGTTATCTGGTTCACTAAATTATTCTTGGAGAACAGAATGTGGAATAGCTTCAAGTTACAGAGAGGACAAAAATCTTTACCCTTTAAGTTTCCAGATAAACTTACTAAGACTATTATATTTATTACTATTATATTTAGTAATAAATTTATTTTGCAAAATTACTTACGATAGCAAGAACTTTAGTATATACATAAAGATATGTGTGAACTATATAAATATGACTATATCTGGAGTAAAAAAAACTGTGCAAACTTGAGAAGTAAAGAGAGTAGAGATTAACTTACAATGGGGGATAACCATTGATATTGTATCATATTAAGATACAGTAACTAATCCAAATAAATGGCAATACTTGATGCAATATCGTAAATTAATAAAAGAATACGCATGCAATGAATACATATTTAAAATTATGTTGGAATACTTGTCTAACTAAAACGTTATATCCCGTCAGGAAAAACGTGCTACTTTGCATATTACTTTGTAGCACAGAGGTATATTAATAGAAGTAGAGGTAAAAGTAGGATAGAATATTGAGATAAAGTACAAGTATCGATATATCTTTAAAAAAATGAATTAAACGTGGATTTAGGAGGATTTGGGGGAGATGAACGAAGGGTTGTTAGCATGAAATTTACTTTATAAACTTACTTACGATAACAAAATCAATAGTATATATGTAAATATACTTAAAACTCTATGAATATAACTTTACGGTGGTAAAACTAGCTTTACTAACTTGAGAAGGAGAGAGAGTGGGATCAACTGGTGTTGGAGTTAGATATAATTGTTACTTCAGATAATATTATAATGTTATTATTGTTATTATTATTATTATAAATATAAAAAATAAATTTATTATTATTACTATTTATTAATATTATTATTAAGGAGATACAAATCCATTGGATTCTCTCCCTTTCTCCTTCGACTTACAAGAAAAATGTTTATTACCATTATTATTAATTTTAAGAATTTTCTGCGGCTCATTATGTCTTCTTTTAATTTAAACTCTTAGTATAGCGTTCATAGCCTCTCTCCCAAAACAGCTCCCTGTAAACTAGCGTTCTTGTTACTAACGGTCATTTAACTTAGCTATATAATGTTATTCCTTGTACGTAATCTTAGCATTCAGCACAAGTATTGCATTTGTAAAATGGTTCCCTGAACTTATTGATTATATGTGTGTTGCTCCATTTATTATTATTCTTTATATCAACTAAAAATACATCACTTTAACATGGAATTTCTACCCCTTATAATATCCCAGTTTCTGTGAGATTTTTGCTACCCTGTTAACTATTAACATATTTACAAGATAATATTAATATATACATAAATAAAAACATATGTATGTATGTATATATATATATGTGTGTGTGTGTGTGTGTGTGTGTGTGTTCTTGATATTCTTTCAGAGCAAGCTGTTTTACATCTATTACACTATTTTACTTCTGTTTCTTGGCTCTGGTAAGGCCTCTCGGAACATTCACCATGTGAATGTTCCGAGCCCTCTCCCCACCCACTGCCCATTTGCGAGCGCGCATTTTTTTCTTCATATTCGTTCCCAGAAAGTTGTTTTACACCTATTAGACTAATTTTTTAAAATTTTTGTCACCAGGTCAAACGCTTTAGTTTGACCACCATTCTATAAAGCAGTGAGATGCGGGCCCTGAATGTGAA
>NC_068985.1:65287999-65297196 GCF_001194135.2 Octopus bimaculoides
AACACTATAGTTTAAAAGCCATGGACTGACGATGTGTGACGATGTGAATGTTCTGAGTCCCCTCCCCACCCCGCCTTTCGCGAGAGCACATTTTTTTTTTTTCATATTCGTTCAGAGCAAGTCGTTTTACATCTATTACACTATTTTTCTTTTGTTTCTTGGCTCCAGTGAGGCATCTCAGAACATTCACACCGTGAATGTTCCAAGCCCTCTCCCTACGCCCCCCCCCCGTTCGCAAGCGCGCATTTTTTTCTTCATATTCATTCACAGCAAGTTGTTTTACACCTATTAGACTAATTTTTTAAAATTTTTGTCACCAGGTCAAACGCTTTAGTTTGACCACCATTCTATAAAGCAGTGAGATGCGGGCCCTGAATGTGAAGGTTAGAAAGGAATGAGGCAAGTATTGCTCTGCTGGATGTATAATGTACATGTTCAACAGAGTGCTAGTGTAAAGGAATTTGTTGCCATGTGCTCTGGTTTGGTCATGTAATGTATGGATGCCGACAGCTCCATAAAGAAGTACTGATCTCTCAAAGTAGATGAAACACATGGAAGTGGGAGACCCAGGAAGCCATGGGATGAATTACTAAAGAATGACCTCAAGATGCTGAACCTTTCAGGCAAGGTGACAAAGGACTGAGATGCCTGGTACCTTGCTGTACTCAAGAAGACCTGTACTCTGCAGCAGAAATGTTAAGACTAGTCCCTCTGTTGGTTTAAAGCACTCATGGTGGTGCCATGTGAAAGCACCCATGTGGGTCCATGTAAAAATGCCTGTGCAATGCCATGTAAAAGCACCCATGTAGCATCATATAAAAGCATCTCTGCAGCGCCACATAAGAGCACCCAGCACACTCTGTAAAGTGATTTGTATTAGGAAGGGCATCCAGCCATTGAAACTATGCTAAATCAGACTAATCAAATCATTCAACCCATGCCAGCATGGACAATGGACGTTAAAAGATGATGGTGATGATGATAATGATAATGATGATGATGATAGTTCCCTGAGATATGAAATTTATTTCAAAGGTTCCCTAAGGATAAAACAGTTGGGAAATGTTTGTCTAATCAATGGCAGTTACTCTTCGTTATGAAAGAGTATAAGTTCTTAGATAAAAGCAATCTAAACCAATGCTACTCAAAGTAGTGGTCCGCGAACTTGTGCCTGTCCACAAGCCATCAGCTGCCAATATGCATCGAGTTTCCAGAAAAGAAAGAAACATTATAAAATGCTTATGTAACATTGTATTATTCGTTTACAAAATAAATATAAGATTTTAAAAATTGTCAACTTTTATTATATTCATTATATATATTGTTTCCGGTATAAATTAAAATTACTAAGAAATATTACCGGTCCCTGGCACATTGGAAAAAATAACTGCCAGTACACCACATCAGATAATTTGAGAAGCACTGATCTAAACTATTCATATAAATTGAAGTTATTGAAGTTATTCAAAGTTATTGAAGAAGAGAAAGATCTAGGTGCAATCCTCAATAAGGATTCAAAGATCCTCCAAACATTACAGTGATTGTCAAGAAAGCTTATAATAATATGACTCTTAATGATTAACAAAATACTTTTTTCTCATATTCACTTAGACCATGATTCAATATGTTATCTTCACTAGGGGACCACAATTCATCTAGCAATGAAGAAACTGAGTAAATTCTCAAATTCTATCATCCCAAACTTAAGGCACTTGATTTAGGCTTTACTGTTTCTAAGACCTTTAAAGCAAGGTGTGATAAATATGAATGAACTAGTAGCAAATTGTCACCAACAAACACTCTTATACTTGTGGAACAGGATTCATATTAGATTAATCATCAAAGAAGATTATTACTGAATGAACTCATTATAAATGAGAAATATTTGAAATATTTATCTTTTCTTTCATCAATTTCAGGCTGATGAAATGAAATTAGAAACTAAGGAAAAGAATGATGATCCAGTACTGAAATGGAAAAAAGCAAGCTTAGCTGTTAAATCTATCATTGTATAATTTGTTGAGCATTGTATATTATAATAGTTGTTGTTGCTGTTGTTGTGAAGAATGAGCTGGAAGAATTGCTGGAATGTCAGAAAAAATGCATTGCAAGATCTCTTTTGGTACTTTACATTATAAATTCATATCCTACCAAGATCAGTATTACCTTTCAGAACTGATAAAATAAAGTACCAGAGTTGACATCATTGATTCAAAACTGTTGGCCTTGTACCTAAATTAGAAATAATTATTATTGTCATCATCATCATTATTTGCATTTTCTTATTATGGAAATTTCCTCTTCTGTTGCAGATTTTTATGTTTACATTCATATTCTCTTTTTGTACCAGTTATTTGAGTTTTATAATCATCCTTGGAATTGTCAATGTTGTTGAATAAATACATATGTTGAAAAATTTTTTTGAGTTTAATAGCTATCTCTTACACTAGTTAAAGGTCAATTTACTAATTCTTTGAATATGTTGATGTCATCTCTATTTCTGGTTTCTAGTAAAAATTTTATCTTACAACAGAAGTGCATTTCCTTCTATTTATATAGCATCGATAATAATGATTTCAAATTTTGGCACAAGCCCAGCAATTTCAGATGTGGAGATAAGTCGATTACATTGATCCCAGTACTTAATTTATCAACTCCGAAAGGATGAAAGGCAAAGTTGACCTGGGTGGAATTTGAACCCAGAACATCGCGACAATTTTTCCAGCTTGCCACCTTAGAAGTAGTAATAATAATGAAACTCAATTTTATTGGCCTGTGATCAATATTACCGCTATATTACTGATGAGATTTGAACTCAGAGTATAAAACACATAACAGTACCACAAGACATTTTGACAGATACTTTACCAATCCTCCATCTACTGCCCTACATTCTACCATTCAGACTGATACTTTACCAATCCTCCATCTACTGCCCTACATTCTACCATTCATCACTCTTTCAATGATAATAAATTGCAATATTCTTGGTGTGTCTGCACTGGATTACTTTGATACTTGTGGCAGCCATATTGAAAGTGATAGTCCAGACATCTGAGAAAAAAATGTTCTCTAAAGGATCCACAGGTGCATATTCCTAAGATGGGGACATGAAATGATGCATCATTATTCATATTAACTCAAAGTCACACACTGAGTATGGGATTATTATCCTGTATTGTTAAACTATAATTTTTGTATAGCCTTTGCTGTTAGATTTTAAACATCTTGTTATTCTCCACACACAGAATAACAAATAGATTGTCTTGACATACTTCACAATCTGTTGACACTTGTTGATAAATGAGTGCCTTGCATTCTTTTGCTCTCTAAGGAAATTTACAGCAGATTACTACTTAAATCAAACATGAACCAGAATTTAAATGTGTGTAAAAAGAATAACCAGACGTATTTACATCTGTTTACAGTTTCAGAGTGAAGACATTCAAAAGGTTTGGTTTCACCATTTTATATTTATTTCAAGGTTTTAATATATATTATGTTGTACATAAATAGTTCTTAATTAATTAGTAACACATATGAATGCATGATATGCAATCTAGTCTAGTCATTACAGATAAGTTCTTGTTTGTATTTGATTTAAATAGTGATATATTATAAGATTTCTTTATAGGCTGAAGGATGAATGAATATTTATTGTCTGACAAGTGATAAAAGACTATGAATCATATCAAAATAATTTCCATTTTACTGTTTATAAAGAGGAAATCAAGGTGTATTTATATGCTTAGTTACCAGTGAAATTATGCACATATTGTGCATAAATACTTCTTAAAAATGATATTATATATATATATGTGTCTTCCAAAGAACAGATTCTTTGAAACTTTTGAAACTGATATCATAAACTTGTCAATTAACAGACCACAAACATATTTGACCTTGAGTGCTGCTGTTCCTGCTATTAGGTTTCTGGGCTTGCATCTTGAGGTGGTGGTGTTGGTGGGATGACTGATGCTGAAGCTGTCTTGTCTACAAGACATTTTGATTGTCCCTTATCTTGCTCTTTTTCTATCTTCCCTGTTATATACATTGGGAATGGTTGTGAGTGTACACAAATGTATATGCGTAACTGCCCACTTAGATATAAAAAAGACAGTGCTTTATTTGCTTGTCTCCTATTATATTGTCCTAGGTTCAACCATCCTACTAATGTCTATTGATAATTTGCATATTGAGGATATGTATTGAGCACTTAACACCATTCTTTGTGTTTTTTATTAAACACTGAAGAAGTGAATAAGATTATGTAATATTTCAACATGCAGTTATGTAATCCTGGCAGTTAGTTTGGTGAATTGTATATATGATTTATAAAACATAAAATGCCATATGTGTTTTCTGTAGTTTATGAGCAACCACAATTAATGTCAGTATAATGAAAGGAAGGATAGGTGAGTGGATTTGGTTGACGGAAACTGAAAGAAGCCCATTGTATATGTGTGTGTGTGTGTGTGTGTGTGTGTATTTGTGTGTCTGTGTTTGTCCCCCAACATCACTTGACAACCGATGTTGGTGTGTTCACATCCCCGTAACTTAGTGGTTCAGCAAAATAAACTGATAGAATAAGTACTATGCTTACAAAGAATAAGTCCTGGGGGTCGATTTGCTCGACTAAAGGTGGTGCTTCAGCATGGCTGCAGTCAAATGACTGATACAAGTAAAAGAATGAAAGAATATGCTCCACAATCCAGGCTGGCAGATGGACAAAAGAACCAATTTGACAACATTGGGGGTGGGGCAGATGTATGCTAACTACATGATGCTAGTCTCCAGCTCATCAAGTTGTCTACAGGGCCTGCTCAACAAGTGCTCAGAGTTTTACCAGGAGATAGTATTTGCAATTAAAGTCTCAAAATGCACCTGGTTCACATATTTATGAGTCACAATCAACCCATGGTTGACTTGAGAGGTGGGTATTTCACTAGAGTGTGTGTCACAGTGCATAAGTAATACCTACCTAGGTTGTTTGACAGCCTAATGCAGTCTGTGCCTGACTGGGGAGCACTCGAGATTTAACACGGTCATTTGTGTGGAGACCTGAATCTTCAGGAGTTGCTTTCTGTCCACATCTTACAGGTGTTATGTCCATCTGTCTAGTCCTTCTTGACAGTCAAATGGCTGGATAAATGGTCACAATGTTTTTTCGGGATTACAAAAGGAGGTAATCAGGAAGGTTTTTAGTGGAAAAAATGTGAAAAAGTATGATTATTTAATGGATATTGAGTTTTACGACAAAGTCTCAGCACCCTGAGATAAATGTTGGACATAAAAAGCATGGGATGTGGCGTGCAAAAGAGATATCTGTGCTGGTATGGTCATGTACTATGGATGGGTGAGGAGAGCTGTGTGAAAAAGTGCCACTCCCAAACAGTAGAAGGAACCCATGGTAGAGGGAGACCCAGGAAGACATGGGATGAGGTGGTGAAGCATGACCTTCAAATGTTGGGCCTCACAGAGGCAATGACAAAAGACCTCTGGAGATATGCTGTGACTGAGAAGACCTGGCAAATAAAGTGAGATCACAGCTGTAGCCTACACTAGTGTCGCATAACCAGCCCACTCAAAAAATGCCTTTGGATCGTGGGGTGACATGCCATGCTTGAGGAGACCTATTGAGTCAAGTACATCAATACCAAAATCAAATCAAACCACAATCAAATGAAAATTGTAGTTGTAGCCGATGCCAGTGCTACCTGTCTGGCTCCCCGTGCCAGTGACACATAAAA
Source organism: Octopus bimaculoides (assembly GCF_001194135.2). NCBI lineage: Eukaryota > Metazoa > Mollusca > Cephalopoda > Octopoda > Octopodidae > Octopus > Octopus bimaculoides. Next base: position 65,293,750 of record NC_068985.1, read on the forward strand.
AGCACCATCCAAATCTAGTTGATGCCAGCCCACTCACCCCGACTGGCTCCTGTGCCAGTGGCATGTAAAAAGCACCATCCGAGCATGACTGATGCCAGTGCTGCCTTGACTGGCTCCCGTGCCGGTGGCACGTAAAAGCACCATCCAAACATGGTCGATGCCAGACCCCTCTGGCTCCCATGCCGGTGGCACATAAAAAGCACCCACTACACTCTCAGAGTAGTTGGTGTTAGGAAGGGCATCCAGCTGTAGAAACACTGCCAGATCAGACTGGAGCCTCATGCAGACACCTGGCTTCCCAGACCCGTCGAACCATCCAACCCATGCCAGCATGGAAAATGGATGTTAAACGATGATGATGATAATGATGAAATTACCTTTCATTTTTTTTTTTCGATCTTTTAAAAATTCCAGCGACAAGGATTAACTCTGGATCCCCCCCCCCCAGTATAGTTTGTTAGAGGGTTTAGATTTGCGATACTCTACCTCTGTTTCCCATGGTAGATGGACAGATTTGGGCGTCTATCCATCTGTCTGTCTCTTTATCTGTTCCCTCTTCAAGGACAGACAGCTGGACCAATGGTTACGATATTTTTCAGGATTACAAAGACAGTCATCAGGAAGGTTTTTAGCATAAAAAATCAGAAAGGATGATTATTTCATGGATATCAATTTTTGAATTGATAAACCACCTTCACATTTCTATTAAAAATTCACCGACTACGAGTAACTCTGGATTTTCATCATATAGTTCATGGCCCCATTGTAGATGCAAAGGGAGTCGCGAGGACAGTTGATAGTGAAAATAAAATGGAAAAATTGTGCATCAGTATGTGTGATTATTTAGTGGTTATTGAAGTGTGTCAGTCTCATGCAGGATTCAAAATGGCTAATCGAAGCAACTGTTGTTTACGTCAATCAAAATAACCCATGGTACCAGAACATCTAGATATTATTCATATAGAACAGTGAGAGGTAAGTCTTAGTTCAATTTTTTGCAACCCTAAAGATTCTGCTCATGCAAATAAGGCACAGAGCCAGACTTTAGATTGTGTAGGTGTATTTTACCCACTCCAATGTTTACACATGGCCAGTTATACATCGCAACAGACTTCAGTAATTTGAAAATTAGTGTCGACCAAACAGAAAATATCATCTACAAAGAAGTTTTGTAATCATATTGATATGATTACAAGGAATATGATTCATAATTTAAATAAGGAAATTTGTGAACTTTGAATGTATAAGAATAAAAAACAGTGTAAACAACTAAAATAAAAGTATATCTTAATACTTTTTATGTAGTGGTCGAAGGAAGCTCTGGCTTTTGTTAGGAGTTGTCCACATAACCATTTATGATACAGGGGCTGGGAGCCTATTTCAGTTTGGGAGTGAATCATCATCACATGTCACTTAGTCGCAAACACAAGTCACATAGCTGCAATAGAATGCTGTATCACCAACAATAATGTGATTTCTCTAAGACATCATCCAGTAATTTATCAAGTCCATTTACACATTTCTTAATATATACTGCTGTTATGACTTCGCTCCCTCATTTTATGCCTCCATCGTAGATGGGTAGATTTCCTAATATTTTTAATTCAGTGAAATCTTTCATAAATATAGTATACACAGCTATAAGTAAATGTATTACTTAGTAATCTGAAAAGTGTAAGTGAGAAAAATTGAAAATCAATAGCAATGAATATTAGCTTGCGAAAAGAATTTTTCATTTTCCAATTTTTGAATGATTTCACAGTAATATGCAACATTTTCGATATTCATGTTTTTACGAAAGGTTGAAGCTTTAGTGAAATATTTGGAAAGTATAACCTTCACGGCTATTAGTAAATGAATTTTAATGCATTACTTCTCAATCTGAGAAATGTGAGTGAGAAAAATTGAGTCACAAAACAAATTTTCATTTCACCATTTTTGAACGAATTCATGCTGATTTGCAACATTTTCGATTTACATGCTTTTTGTGAAAGGTTGAAGCTTCAGAGAAATGTTTGGTAAATACAATCTTCACAGCTATTAGTAAATATGTATTAACCTATTTATTCTCAATTTGACCAGCGTTGGTGAGAAACATTGAAAGTCACAAATATGCAATGGTATTAGCCTGAGAAAACAATTTTTCATTTTGCCATTTTCGAATGATTTCATGCTGCTTTGTAACATTTTTGGTGTACATGTTTTCTGTGAAAGGTTGAAGCTTCAGGGAAATGTTTGATACATATAATCTTCACAGCTATTTCTAAATGAATATAAACTCATTACATCTCAATCTGACAAGTGTTAGTGAGAAAAATTGAAAGTATATGCTGAATAACAGCCTGAGAAACCAACAATTTTTCATTTCAAAATTTTCAAGTAATTTGATGCTGATTTGCAAATTTTTCATTTATATGATTTCTGAGAAAGGTGGAAGCTTCAGTGAAATATTTGGTAAACATAATCTTCACAGCTATTAGTAAACATATATCAATTAACCCAATACTTTTCAATCTGAAGGGTATGTATGATTTTGCACTGATTTCTAACATTTTAGATATTAATGTTTTCTGAGAAAGGTTGAAGCTTCAGTGAAATATTTGGTAAATGTAATCATCACAGCTATTAGTAAATGAATTTTAACACATTATGTCTCAATTTGACGAGTGTGATTGAGAAAGTTTGACAGGCAAATGTTGAATATTAGTCTGAGAAAACAAAAATTTTCCATTTTGCAATTTTCGAATGATTTCACGCTGTTTGCAACATTTTTGATGTACATGATTTCTGAGAAAGGTGGAAGCTTGAGTGGAATGTTTAGTAAATGTAATTTTCTCGGCTATTAGTAAATATATGTTAATTAACCCAATACTTCCTAATCTTATGGGTATGAATGTAAAAATGGAAAGATTTTTCATATACCATTTTTTTTAATGATTTCAGGCTGATTTGCAACATTTTTAACAATCCTCACAGGTATTAGTTGATGTATATTCACCAATTATTTCTCCATCTGAAAAGTGTGAGAAAGTCACCAATTTCAAAAATGTAACTCAGAAACATTAATGAGACTTGGAAACACAAGCCCTAATCTAAACCTTAGTCCTCACCCTAAGAATAACCTTAACACTAACTATAAATCTATATCTAACCCTCAAGCTACCCATAACCCTAACACTAATTCCAACCCTAACACCAAACTTAACATTAACACTAACCATAAACCAACCCTAACCCTAAACGGCTACATGGTTGATGAAAACATTATATTTATCAGAATTCACCGAAGTCACAACGTTTTTCACAAAACTCAAACTCACAAAATTTTGCAAATAAGCATGAAAAAACAACACAATTTGAAAATGCGAAATTCGTGTTTTCCAGTAGTTTTTTTACACTTTTAGATAGTTTTCATTTTTGCAAAACGCACTTTTCATTTTGAAGTCT
>NC_068985.1:65297296-65299960 GCF_001194135.2 Octopus bimaculoides
GTGGTTTTGCAAAAACGAAAACTACCTAAAAATGTCTAAAATCGACTGGACCTAACACTAAACCACACCCAAACCCTAAAGCGAATCCTAATATTACACCTTACATTAACCATAACATTAACACTAACCACAATAATAACAATAATAACATTAACCCTAAACCATAGACTAAACATGGCAGTAACTTTAGCCTCAAACTATAAATGTGATCCTAACCCTAACCTTTACACTAACCCTTACTCTAGCCCTCACCCTCAACCTCAACCCTTAAACTAACCCCAAACCCTAGGCTTACAACTAACCATAGCTCTGACCCTAATCGTAAAACCTAAACCTAAAATTAAAATTAAACCCAACTGTAACCCTAACACTAATCCTAACATCCAACCTTGAAACTAACTTTAAATTTAAACCTACCCTAACACTAACCTTTAACCTAAATATGATGTTATCCTGAAACCAAGTGTAACCATAACTCTAATCCCAACAGCTAACACTAGCTCAACCTAACCCAAACCCAACCCTAAAGCTAACCTGAATCCTTACCTCAACCATAACCCTTCCCTGCACCTAAAACTAAAATTTATTGAAACCCTAACTCTAACACTAAACCTAACCCAATATATAACACTGCACTAAACTTTACTCTAACCCTAATCCTAACCCTAACTCTTACTCTAAACCTAACCCTAACCATGAACTTAAACATGAAACTAACCTTAACATTAACCCTAAACCTAAAACTATGCCTAACCCTAATCTCAAACTGAACCCTAATATTTAACTTAAACCTAGATCTAGACTCTGAACATAACCCTAACACTACAGAAAATCGAATCCCAAACCTCACTGTAACCCTTACTCTAAACCTAGGACCTAATCATAAGCCTAATCCTAACTCTAATACCAAACTGAATCCTAAACCTAGACCTAACCATAAACCTAGCACTAAATTAAAACCAATCCATGACCATCACTTGAAACCTAAACCTAAATGCTGCCATAAACTTATCTCTAGCCTTAATCCTAATTCCAAACCTAACACTAAACCTAAGCCTAACCTGAATGCTGACACTACTCTAACCCTAGCCCTAACATTAATGCTAAACCTACCCCAAACCCTAACTTTCACCCTATCCACAACCGTAACCCTAACCTAAACCCTACTCCTGAACCCTACTCCACACCTAAATCTAACCCCCAAATTATTCCCTATCCCAATCCCAAACCTTCAACTGAATTCCAAATGTAACCCTAAACCTAAACCATACACTACTCTGAACCTTATACTATTCTATCTAACTCTAATTTTAACTCTAAATGTAACTTTTACCATAACCCTAACCCTAACTCAAACTCTAATGGGAACCCTAAACCTAAATGTAACCCTAACCCTAGCTAACACTGACCCTATTCATAACTCTAAACCAATTGTTTCCTCTGAACTTAAATCTAACTTAACCCTATAGCCCTAATGCTAACCTAAAAATAACCAGGACCCCAGCCCTAGCCTGAACTTTAACATTAATTCTAACCCTAGCCATAGCATAACCTATCCCTACAGTAACCCTGAAACTAAACCTAATCCTAACCGTTTCCTTCCATAATATTAAACAGTACCAAAATTAGTCCTAAGACTAATTTTAACCCTCAACTTACCCTAATGCTAAACTTAACCCTAACTCTTAAGTGAAACCTAACCCTAACATAAACATAAATTTACCTTTAACACTAACCCAAAATTGAAACCCTTACTCTTATTCTAAACTTAACCCTAAACCTCATCAAAACTTAAGCCCTGGCCCTAACAGGGAGAAATGTTGAAGTTTCTATGAAATGCTTTTAGTGATTGTATATCACATCTATTAATAAATGTATATCAACCCATTATTTCTCAATCTGATAAGTGTGAGTGAGAAAACTAAAATGTCACAAATGTTCAATATTTGTCTGAGAAAATAACGATTATTTATTTTGCAATTGTTGAACGATTTAACGCGAATTTCCCACATTTTTGATGTTTATAATTTCAGAAGAACAAAACTTCTGAAAGGCTGTTAAATAAAATCTACTAGATATATATTAACACATCACTTCTCAGTGTGACAAGGGTGAGTGTGAGATGTAAAGTCTCTAATGTTGAATATTAGCCTCGGAAAACATCCATGCTAGTTTTGAATGATTTCACACTGATATTCACCATTTTTTGTGTTCATGATTTCTAAGAAAATGTTAAGTTTTCGTGTTAGGGTTAGTTTAAGGGTGTGGTTTAGTGTAAGGTTTAGGTTTATAGTTAAAGTTAGGGTATGTGTTAGGGTTAGGATGTCTGCTAGGGTTAGGGTCAAGGGTGAGAATTAGGGTTAGGATTAGGGTTAGGATGAGGGTTAAGGATAGAGTTAAGATAGGTTTGGAGTTAGGTTTAGGGTTGATGTTAGGGTTATGGGTGGGGTTAGGGCTCCGGTTAGTGTTAGGGTTAAGGTTAGGTTTAGTGTTAGGATTAGGGTCAGGTTTAGAGTCAGGTTCATAGGTGAAGGTTTGTGTGAATGTCAGGTTTAGAGTTAGTGTTAAGTTTAGGGTTGGAACTAGGTTCACAGTAATGGTTAGGGTTTGGGTTAGGTTTAGGGCAAAGGTTAAATTTAGGGTTTGGAGTTAGGATGTGGATAA
>NC_068985.1:65300265-65303590 GCF_001194135.2 Octopus bimaculoides
GTGTTAGGGTTAAGGTTAGGTTTAGTGTTAGGATTAGGGTCAGGTTTAGAGTCAGGTTCATAGGTGAAGGTTTGTGTGAATGTCAGGTTTAGAGTTAGTGTTAAGTTTCGGGTTGGAACTAGGTTCACAGTAATGGTTAGGGTTTGGGTTAGGTTTAGGGCAAAGGTTAAATTTAGGGTTTGGAGTTAATATGTTAGAGTCATGGTGAGGTTTAGGATTAAGGTGAGGGTAAGGGTTATGGTGAAGGCTGAATTTAAGATTAGGGTTAAGGTATGGTCTAGGTTTAGGGGTAGGGTTAGATATTGGGTTAATGTTAGGTTTATGTTTATGTTAAGGGTTAGGTTTAGTGTTCGGTTATAGTTAGGGTTAGTTTAGGGTTATGGTTACAGCTAGGGATGGAGTTAGTGTTAGGATGGAGTTTAGAGTTAGAGGTAGGGTTAGGGTCAAGTTTAGGGTTCAATTTTGGTCTAGTGTTAGGGTTATGTTCAGGGTCTAGATCAAATCTAATTGTAGGATTAAAGGTTTGGGTAATTGTAATGTTAGAAGTAATGGAAGAATTACTGTTAGCAGTTTTGGTATAAGGTGAAGATTAGGTTTAGTGTGAGAGTTAGGGATAGTATGAGGATTCATGTTTCTGAGTCTGACTAATATTTCTGAGTTTCATTTCAAAATTTGTGATTTCAGTTTTTCTCACACTTGTCAGATGGAGAAGTATTGGGTTAATTAATATATAGCTGTGAAAATTATATTTACCAAACATTTCAGTGAAGCTTCCACCTTTCTCAGAAATCATGTGCATTGAATGTTACGAAGCAGCAGGAAATCATTCGAAAATTGTGAAATGATAAATTTTTTTCTCACACTATATTTAGTATGTTGCAAATCAGTGGCTCATCATTTGAAAATTGCAATAGGAAAAATTGTTGTCTTCTCACTCATTTGTGAATGTCCATGTTTCTCACACACTTTTGTCTGATTGAGAAGTAATGGGTTAATGTACATCCATTGTTGCTGTCAAGATTATATTTATCAAACATTTCACAGCAGCTTCAACCTTTCTAAGAAAACATAAACACAGAAAGTTTTGCAAAGTGGTGTGAAATCATTCAATCATTGTGATATAGAAAATAGTTGTTTTCCCATGCTAGTATTCAACATTAGTGACATTGTTTTTCACACGCGCACTTTTCAGAATGAGAAATAATGGGTTAATATGCATCTGGTAGCTGCGAAGATTATGTTTGCCAAACATTTCACAGATGATGCTACAATTCGTAGAAACTATTAACACTGAAAATGTTAGAAACCAGCGTGAAATCATTTGAAAATTGCAGAAGGAAAAATTTTGCTTTCTCTGGTAAATGTTTAACATCTGCAAGTTCCCATTTTTCTCACTCACACTTGTCGGATTGAGAAATAATGGGTTAATATATATCTCCAAGTATCTCTGAAGATGTTATTTACCAATCATTTCATAGAAGCTTTAAGCTTTATTGAAAAACATGACTTATACATCTCCAAGTAGCTGTAATGATTACATTTACCAAATTTAGAAAACATGAACACTGAAAATGTTGCAAATCAGAATGACATCAATTGTGAAAGGTAAAACCTATTACTAACTCTCACCCAAACCCTAAAATGAATCCTAACACTATTGCAAACCTAAATATTACTGTAACCACAATACTAACCGTAACATTCCCGTAACCATAATACTAACCCTAACAGTAACGGTGGTTTCTAAACGGTGGTTTCTAAAAAAGATTGAAGTTTCTGAGAATTGTCTGGTAGATATGATCTTTACATTCACTATGCAATGTATATTCACTTGTTGCTTCTCAATCTGACAATGTTGATTACAAAAAAGAAGCTTCTAATGTTGGATATTTGCCTTGGAAAACAATTACTTTTCATTTTTGCAATTTTTGAATGATTTTCTGCTGAGTTTTGGTGTACATGATTTCTAAGAAAGGTCGAAGCTTCTGTAAAATGTTTGATAAATATGATTATGACAGCTATATTAACCCATTGCATGTCAATCAGACAAGTGTGAGTGAGAAAAATGGGAAGTTAGAAATGTTAAACATTTGCCAGAGAAAGCAAAACTTTATCATTTCACAAATCTTAAATGATTTCATGTTGATTTCGGTCTTCAGTAAAATATTTGATTATATTTGGTAATATTTTACTCACTCACACTTGTCAGATTGAGACATAATAGTTGTGAGAAAAGTTGAAGTTTGGTGAATATAATCTTCACAGCTATCAATCTGACAAATGTGAGTGAGAAAAATAAAGATTCACAAGTGCTTGAGAAAACAAGTTATTTATTTCACAGTTTTTGAAAGATTTACATGTTTAGTATTTATGATCAAAGCTTCTGTGATGATTGGTAAACATAATTTTTAGAGCTCCTAGACATTATTTCAGTCTGATAAGTGTGAATGTGAAGCGTGCAAAGTCTCTAATGTTGAATATTAGCCCCGGAAAAAAAAACCCATCTTTCATATTTTTATGATTTCACAATGTAAAAATGTTGAAGCTTCTGTGAAATGCTTGATAAATATAATTTTGACAGCAACATGAAAGTATGTAAGGAAAATGGAAATTCACAAATGTTCGATATTAACCACTAGGAGATGTATATTTATGCATTGCTTCTAACTCTGACAATTGTGAGTGAGAAAAATTGAAATTGAATCCCTAACTGCCACTTCTCACCCAACAACGTCTGTGCATCCATCTGATAGTTGGAAAATATCTACACCAGTACCCTTATACTCTGTGTTGTGTTTTCAAATGCATGGATATAGGTGTCAAATTTGTTCCAATAACTATCGAGTAATAGATGGATGGATGGAGAGGGAGACAGACAGACAGACAGACAGACATATAGCTCGCTCCGGCCAGTCATGGTGTTGGCTGTCGGTGGCCGGAGAATCGACAGGCCAGCAACAGGCAGGCAGACAGACAGATGCTTCACTGGCAGTGAGCACTTTCACTTCTGACAGCTAATAGCATGATAGTGCCCTCATTTCTGTTACCGATCTAAACATTTAATCTCACGTTTAAACACTGCTGTGTTTCTTTCAACTTTTTCCTAAAAACCTAATGAATTTGACCAGCATGATGTACTGCTGCATGTTCTCCCTCTCCCTCCCTATTGTATTCTATCTCTCTCTCTCTCTCTCTCTCTGAATCACCACTTCTTCCACCATTTCCTCTTTGACTCGCGCGCGAATCCCAAACATATAACCAGCTCGCTTTCCAACACCATTTTGTACTGGAATCTCTATGCTAATAGAACCCACGACGAAGCTCC
>NC_068985.1:65304018-65305214 GCF_001194135.2 Octopus bimaculoides
ATGCTTGAACGGCGACGCGTAGATCTGTGCTGCATCCAAGAAGTAAGATGGAGAGGAGGTTCTGCGAGGTTCCTCACAGGCAAAGAACACAGGTACAAGTTTTTCTGGGCAGGGAACACTGACGGAGTCGGGGGCTTAGGAATACTTCTAGCAGAGAAATGGGTTGATAAGGTAATCGAGGTAGTTAGAGTATGTGACAGAGTACTTAAGATTAGACTAGTGCTTCATCATAGGCTAGCTACTGTCATCTCAGCCTATGCCCCTCAACCGGGGCTCCCGGATGGGCTGAAAGACCAATTCTATGACACCCTCTTGCAAAGGGTGAGGTTTACATTGAGTGATAGGTTTAGGATTACGTTTAGGGTTAGTGTTTTTGAGTTGGGAGTAGGTTTAGATTTAGGGTTAAGGTTAGAGTTAGGGATAGATTTGGAGCTAGGTTTTGGGTGAAGGTTAGAGTTAGGTTTAGGTTTATGGTTAATGTTAGTGTTAGGTTTTCTTTGCGCTTTAGGGATAGGTTTAAGGTTAGCGTTAATACTATGGTCAGCATTATAATATAAGGCTTAAATAAATATCAAAGCTTGAAAATATTATATGCTTTCCTCTTATGAGCTCATTCAACACTCAAATATGCAAAATATATGACTTAATTCACTGAAGTCAGTCCCTTTTATATGCGGCACTCTTCAAACATAAGTTAAAACATGATCGCTGCAGAAATGAACAAAAGATACAGTGCAGTGGGCTGCAGTTTGGTAACTCCAGTGTTAGATTTCAGATCATCATTGTTACCTCTTAGAAGTGAAGTGTACTAGCTAATTGCAGAGCTTTGATAACTCACCCATGTGGTACACTATTAAATTCTTCTTGATAGTCCAGCTACACCAGCGATGTGGAACCTGCGGCCTTCTGGGCCATCAAGTGTGGCCATTGGTATATTTTCTTCTTTTTTTGAGATTGAATATTTTTTGTCTAAAATCATTATATGCCTTAACCCTTTCGTTACTATATTTCTGACCAAAATACACCCCTCATGAGTTTCAATTAAATTCTAAAATAATCATGAATTTAGACTAGTCTCATTAAACACCTGTAACTTTTTTATTTCTCAACATATTAATGTGATATTTGGAACATAATTAAAGAAAGGGTTCTTAATCAATTCTATTGCATAATTTTTGTCTCTAAGTTCTCCACGT
>NC_068985.1:65305840-65309711 GCF_001194135.2 Octopus bimaculoides
CATTATCGTTCACCACGTACTTTTGTAGCTCATTCATTCTTTTCTTCGATATCTCCATATCTTCTGTTGAAAAACCTTCAAATTCGGAATCACTGCTTGATAGCATGAAACTCCTCTCCATCTTCAAAGTTGAAAAAAATTAACGCCGCAAAAAATGTGGAAAAAAATCTTCCAAAATTCACTGAGTTCAAATATCACGCCAAATAATGTCAGAGACAATAACTCAACTGTTTGCAAAGTGAAATCAGGTGTTTGAACGAATGTACTAACGAAATTTGGGTTCAAATATACATTTAAATAACAATGGGTATGCTCGGCCGGCTACGGCCGGGTTAGTCTTATGAACCAAAAAATGTTTCGGCCGGCTACAGCTGGGTTAGTAACGAAAGGGTTAAACTTACAATACACACACATAGACAAAAGGAAAGTTAACCGTGTTCAGTGATGTCGCTCCTAGAGATTGGAAGCATTTTTCTTTGAACCCAATGAATTTAAACTCAAAGCAACAAGTATATAAAGGTAATATTTCCCTGTCAGCTACACCAGCCTAGTGAGTGTAAGTGACTTCACATATGATACATGAAGAGTTCTTGCCTTTACTTAGTAATTGTGTAGTCTTGGCCAACTTCATACTGACTTGTTCTGTGAGATTGAGTTAGTTATAGCCTTATTTGAAACTGTAAATTCATCAGTGTGTGCATTAATTTTACAAACTTACTTGTTATCATTGAGACTTGATAAGTGATACAGTGATCGTATTCAATGCTACTCTGCTAAGCCAGCTGCACACTGTTTCAGAGAAAACGGTTTTAGACAAGATACTATCAATCAGTGTCCAAAACCATGTTCTTGGAATCTTGGTCATAACTTCAACAATTGTCATTATTGGAAACCATCAATATTTGACATTATTTCTGTAACAATGGTAAATAATAGTACTAATTACAGAAATAAAATTATAGCTAATCTAGATGTTGTTCAGTCTCGAATGGTAGTAACAATTGCTAAAGTCATGGTTTTGGATGACTTTTATTTGGGTCAGTGTGTGGCCGTCTTTACTAATGCATTAGTAAACTTTTATTTTTCCATAGCTTTTCAGAATAAATACATTTCTTTTTAACCCATAATTATGTCAAAAAAATTTAAATGAACTTTCATAGTAGAAAACAGGATCCTCAATGAAGAATGGGAACTGCAATATCTTTTAGTAAATAGTGGAGGCAAAATGTCTCGCTTGTTTTGTGATACCACAATTCTAACGGTTAAGAAATTCAATGCACGCCAACATTATGCTCTTCATAAAGACAATAAATATGCCAAATTAGGGCGTGAGTCTTGAAAGATAGCATTGCAGAAATTGAAAGATGGAAAACAAAAGCAAAGACAATTTTTCCAATTTGCGTTGCACCAAGGGAATGCTAAGACAGAACACTTTCCTCAGCTTACGAGGGTAATGAGTGAAAATGAATCTTCTGAATCTTTTGAAGAAATATAAGTCAGTTTTAGACTCATTAATAGAAGAATATAATAAAAGATTCAATGACTTTAAAAAACATAACATCACTCTGAAACTTGCTTTTCAGCCTCTCTTAGTTGATGTATCAGAGGCTCTTGAATAGTTATAAGTGGAGTTTATTGAAATGTCTGAAGATAATATCCTCAAATCTTCGTTCGACAAGATGGAAAATCCCATCGAAATTTGGAATAATGTGGTAGAATATCCTCATCTTTGTGTACATGCATGGCGACTAATTTCCTACTTTTCTTCAACATACTGTTGTGAATCTACATTTTCGTACTTGACGCAAATCAAGAATTCGCTGAAAATGCAATTGACAGATGAGCATTTGGAGGACCAATTGAAACTAAGAACCATTATGTTAGAGCCTGATGTCAAAATGCTTTCTCAAAAAAAAGCAAATTGAAAGAAGTCATAAATTTGTATAAAAAGTACCTACTTACCTAAATTAAATATTTGAAAATATTTTCTCAATGTTCATAAACTGTCTTTTTTTATAAGTTTATTATTCATTTACTTATTACTTGTATACAATGTACCTACTTAAATGAAATATTTGAAAATATCTTGCTTTTGATATTATTCATTTACTTATTATTGTATAAAAGTACTTAAATAAAATATTTGAAAATGCTTTGAATTTCTACACACCTGTCTTTCTTTTATTAGATTACTAATATATTATTTAAGGAAAAAAATAACTAAAAACAGAAAAATAATTTGTTCAATGTGGCTTCTGAGGGAGAATGAAGTAAAGGGTGACCTTCATGCACAAAGAGGTTCCTTGAGCTACACCACAGCCAAATTTTTCTAATTCTTTGTTGCATCATCTTATCAAATGGTAGGTGCTTAATACATCCCCACATCTACTTACAATATTGCAAGTGGTACAATGATCCTCAAGAAACAAGTTGAGGCAACCAGTATACATGTTTTGACAGGTAAATTTTAGCCTCGGTGGTTTAGTTATGTTTGGGGATAAGGGTGATAGCTGTTGATAAGCTATGTAGCTAATGTTTAATATGCCTTTGATACTCCTCCCAAACAGTCTTATTAAATGTTGCTGATAGCAGTTGAAATTTTTTAACCAGTATCCAGTAATAAGATCTGGGCCTCAGAATTCCCTATTTGGTATCTCCACTGTCAATTTTGTAGAGTTTTTGTTTAACATGTTTGCAGTATCCCTGCTCTATCTCATCTATCCATTCAGCCTTTTCACTGAATCCATCATTCCTTTCCCAAATTGATTTACAGTAACTTTCTACTTCTGTTGATGGGTTGCTTTTTTTGTTGAAGCGACAATAGACATCAAAAGATTGCTTGGCTAGTCTGTTTTTCATGCCAAGTACCCATGTAAAATCTTAGTGAAGTGGTCCATTGAGTTCTTATAGTGACCAGTCCAGAATTCCAAATATAGGCCAAAGGACAAGCACTGCAAAGCTGTTGCAAGCAATATGCTTGTTGTAAGCTGAAAGTTCTGATATTCATATTCTCTTTACTCTCCTGAGGTATTCATTTCTTGTCCTCTCCTTTTTTATGGGTCTATCATATCTGACATTCTCATCTTGTCCAAGATACCTATAATTGTATGTGTGTGTGCGTGCGTGTGTGTGTATTAACTTGCAGGGTTTGGAAGTCTCCAAAAAAACTTGGTTATTTTAAGTCTCCATAGACTAATGAGACTGGTGTGATTAATCCTTTAGCATGTAACTACATCTGGCCCAAATATTCTATCTACTAACCAGATCTAACCTCTCACACCTACCCTAAAAAAACAAACACACTATTGAAATCTTGAAGCTACAAGATAATGCATGATAATTCAAACAATATGTATAAATAATATTACATTTGATAAAGAAATATGAAGTCAACACCTGCAAGGTGATGAGCTGGGAAGGAATTCTAGAGAGTCAATGTTCTTGGAAGTAAGTAGTGATTAGTATGGCCTGGCAGCAAGGTGGGGATGGAGGAAGAGATACAAGACACAAATACCAGACTGGAGATGGCATGAGCCTAACTTGCTCAGAGAAGCAGAGACTATTAGGGCAGTGGTTAACCCTTTCATTACCAAACCGCCCAAAGCTGCCCGAAAAAAATTTTGGTTCATGTGAACAAGCCGCCCAAAACTGCCCGTAATCACATATTCATATTTAAATGAGAATATCTGAGCAAATCTCGTTAGTACATTCGTGAAAACACGTGATTATACTGCGCAAACAGTTCAGCTATAGTTTTGTACGACGATCGACGTGTTATTTTAATTTTATGAATTTTGTGAGATTTTTTTCCAAATTTGTTCCTGTTGTGTTTTTAAAATTTGTAATTCTGACAAAAAAATGGATACAAATT
>NC_068985.1:65310048-65315132 GCF_001194135.2 Octopus bimaculoides
TTTTCTGAAGAAACTGGACCAAGTCACAGTCTTACCCAGGAGAGCAAAGCTTCGAACTATTTCTTTTTGCTTTTTCCGATGTACCTATTTGAAATGATTACGGCAGAAACAAACCGTTACGTTGAATGTAAACAAAGCATAAAAAAGGATAGTTTGTGGTTTCCCACAAACTTGAATGAAATTAAGGCATATTTTGCCATAAATATTATTATGGGCATTAGAAAGTTACCCAGAATAACAAATTAAGTATAATAACGAGGACACGATTTTTGAAATTAACTCAATATCTACATGTAAGAGACACGAGCAGTACACCAGTACGTGGAGAACCAGACTTTGATCCCTTATTTAAAATAAGACCCCTCATTGACTGTGTTCAAAACACATATAAAACAGTTTATAGACTAGGGAGACATCAATTGATGAAGGTATGGTGGGCTATAAAGGCCGAGTGCGTTTTCGACAGTATATGCCAGGAAAGCCCACAAAATGGGGGATCAAAGTTTGGAAGATTTGTGAATCAAATACTGGGCACTGCTCTGGATTTGAATTTTACACAGGAAAAAGAGACAATTATATAAGTCAGCATGGCCTAGGGTATGATGTGGTCTGGAATTTATCACTTCGATACCATAACCAGAGCCGTATAATATTTTTTGACCAATTTTTCAGTACAGTCAAACTTGCAGAGAATTTAGATACTGTGGCAACACATTCATGTGCTACAGTGATCGCTAGTAGAAAAGGACTGCCGTTGGATATAAAAAAAGCAAAATTAAAAAAAAGGTGAAATAATTCAACGGCAGAAGGGAAATTTGCTAGCGACTGCATACAGAGATAAGAGACAGATTAATTGTCTGTCTACCTGTGCACGGCCACATGTGGATGAAAATGGCATGCCATTTGTGAACCTCGATTATAACAGGTACATAGGTAGTGTAGATCGGCTGAATCAGATGATGTCTTATTATCCAGTTGGCAGACCGGGGAATAAATGGTGCCGATACCTGGTTTGGTATATAGTAAATATGAGTATTACTAATGCATGTATACTATATACCAAATCGGGGCCGGCTCAAAAGCGATGCAACCATCTGCAGTTCCATGCAGATGTAGCAACGCAACTAAGAGCTGGTTATTCCTCAAAAAAAATAACTGTAGGGAGAAAAAGCAAAGCCTGCCAGAGAGATATCCCTCTGAATTCAGCCGATCTCTGTAAATTAGAAAAAAAATCGAGGGTCGCAAATGCCTTCATCAAAAAAGGAAAGCTCCTAGTGGAAGAGCTGTTGGAACAACTTTCCAATGTGCATTCTGCAAGGTTGCATTATGTAGAGCAGGGTGCTTTTACAAGTTTTCATGATAGAAATATTGCTTGATTTTTATAAATATTTTCAAATTTACTTCGTTTTTATTTTTCTTTATGTTTAATTTTAATTTACCTGTAAGGTGAGTGACGAATTTTGATTAATTTCTTTTGTAAATCATTATTGTATATTTCTGTGTATCTATGTATATGGGAGAGCTTATTTAATCTAGTCGATGGTGTGTGTGTATTTTGTTTTCTAGTTTTCTTCACAGACAAATTCTAGTCTTTTGTTTTATTTATACCTTTATGGTACACCTGTCTTTTGTGTGTTAAATTCACCTGATGAATCCAGTAATGTGCACAACTCTTCTATAATAATATTTTGTTGTATACCCAGCTGAATATTAGCTAATAACCCATTTTCTATAGCAATGTTTGAACAAAAATTTTAATAATTTTATATTTTGTTGAATTTACCTGTATTTACCTGTAATTAGAGTCACTTTGTGACAAAAATTTTGGTATAGAATTGGTTGAGAACCTTTCATTAAATTATCTTCCAATGAAACCAGACTAAATTTATGATTATGTTAGAAATTAATTGAAACACATATGGGGTGTATTTTGGTTAGAAATATGGTAACGAAAGGGTTAAAAAGGCAGAAAGAAGTGACATCATGCTGCGGACCATATCTGTGAATGACCTTCCGCTAATTAGATGAAACCTATTCTGAATGCAGTACAGTGCCAGATGTTAGAGAAATACTGCACTAAAAGCCTCACCCAAGAATTATAGTATATCAATCATTGTTGGAGACTGAAGAAAAGACCATTATTGAGATGCTTTCACTGATATGCTCATTTTGTGTTGATGAGGCCCAACAACTAGAGCAATGTTGAGGGCTCTAGCTAACTGCTGCACATGATTAAGGGAGGTATGGTATGATGGCATTTTCTTGTTATGATTAGTATTTGCATATCCAGAACAGCATATCTCAGTTGGAAGATACTTTTAAACTAACTGTTTATGAAGTTAGCATGTATGTAGTGTGTAGTGTTTAAGCTGCAAGAGGATGGTGCATGGTTTGAGAATGTTAAGGAATGAAGGGTAATGTTCTCTGTTTAAGAGAGCTGTGTCAACATGGTGTAATAATGTGATCTGATAGGAACCCCAGATGGTGGAGTAGTTTTGATAGGATAATGTGTATATAATAGGAATATTTATTTTGGATTTCACTCTCTTTGATAATTCTTCTATTGTGTATTGTGATTAGTTATTATCAATGTGTATGTGTATACTGTGTGTGTATACTGTGTGTGTGTGTCAGAAGTATGTAAATTTGAATACAGAATAAAGAATGAAGTAAAATATTCTTTGATGAAAACATGTCCTTTATTTCTTCTTAAATTGTGCATAACCAAAAGGTTTGAAAATTACAAGTATGATTAGTAATGAAAGAAATGTAACATGATTAAATAGTTGTTTATATAGTTGATAATTCAATTACTCAACTTGGGTTTCATATGCAGTATATGCTGCTGCCTGAAAAATTTTTGCAGCTGCCACAGGGTCAGGGTCTTCAATAATTCCACGACCTACAATTATTGCATCAGAACCATTTACACAAATAGCTTTCTCTGGAGTCAGGTATTGCTGCCCAAGGTCATCTTTTCCCGCAGACATTTGGACACCTTCAATAAAAATTTCAAAAAGTTACCCTTAAATTTGAAATCAATTTGAAAAAAATTTGAAATGAAAAAGTTCTCTAATGAATATATATATATATATATATATATATATATATATAAATAAAGGTATTATCTAAATAGCCAAACACATACCACAAATACAAAATCCTGTTTCCTATAAAAATCTATACAAATACTTCAAAACAGTATCACTGACGTCAACCTAATGCCATTTCAACCAGCCCATATCTGGCCCATATATTCTACTTGTTTTATGTTCAAACTTGCCAGCTCTGGCTTCTCACACCTACCCTACATTGTCATTCTCAAAATATATAATCATGTCATTGAAATCTCAAAGCTACAGGTAATGCATGATTAATTCAAAATAATGTGAATAAATAAGTATTATATTTGACAGGATAATCGGAATGCTGAAGGATAAAACAATGTAACTGACTTAGTTTGCACCTAGATATCTGTGTCATCAAAAATGCCGACAGTTTTATTAATGATAGGAAATGGCATATCAAACCCATGAGAGAAACCATTGCTGGATATCAGCAATCAAGTATGCATATACACAGAATTTCGCACTTGAAGAATCAGATACAGTAGTAATGCCTTGGTTGAAAATATTGTCCACATAACATATATATATCCATATAATAAAAATGAACATCTGTGGGTGTGTTTGTCTGTTGATTTATAGGAAGAAAGGCTAGAGCATCTACATAAAAACTAAAAGTTAATTCTTGTGTAAAATTTTCCAAGGAAGATGATGGAAGTGGTCCTGAGTCTCTAGTCTTCTGAACAACGGGCTCTTTTCCGAAATATTGCACATAGCGCAATCCCCACCACAAAAAAAAAAAAGACGATGTTCTTATTCCTCACTTCCTTTAATACCTTCCAAATAGGCCCGTCAAGTTCAAAACGGAGAAAACTAAAAACATTTAATGTTCTTTAGTGCCATGGTAGTGCAAAAGAGCAATCATGGCACCAAAGAACAGTATTGTGAATAATTTAAATGAAAGACTCAAGAAAGTTTTACCAGGAAATGAACATACAAATATATAGACTCTGTTGTGGATAACTCAGAAATAGTTAAAATATAAAAATATTTTTAAAATCTTTACTCCATTCTGGTGTAAAATCATCCTCGCTGTCGCCATCGCTGCTTTCAGTTTCGGATACAGAAATATCCAATTCATTATCGTTCACCACATGCTTTTGTAGCTCATTCATTCTTTTCTTCGATATCTCCATATCTTCTGTTGAAAAACCTTCAAATTCGGAATCACTGCTTGATAGCATGAAACTCCTCTTCGTCTTCAAAGTTGAAAAAAAAATCTTCCAAAATTCACTGAGTTCAAATATCACGCCAAGCAATGTCGGATACAATAACTCAACTGTTTGCAAAGTGAAATCATTGGAGGGACTATAAGAATCACAAACAAACCTCGGTGCTATACCAGCATGCCAAAGAACAACATGGTGGTGTACTGAACCGAATTAGCATAGAAATCCTGTCTAGACACACTAGTGACACATCGTTGCGGCAAATACAAGAGTCAGTCCTCATAACTGAAACACAACCAATTTTGAATAGCAAGTACACGTAGATAAAAGCCTTACAATTACCCATGGTTGCGGATGCTGTTCACACATAAAATACAGAATGCGAACGTAAATAAAAAAAGATGCATTTACGAAGAAAACAGAAAATAATAGAAAGGAAACTAAAACCAAGTCCAAAGTCTCTATCTTATCTGATATGAACGAAATTGTTACAAATACACTTATGGATGCACATACTTACATATAAGCACGAACACATAAGTGCGTGCACACATACGAGCTTGCACACACTCACATGCTCATACCGAACAATTTCAAAACAACGCCAAATCATACATTCAAAATAAATGGAAGTGGAGAGACAAGTTACTGAAGAGATTGCAAGAGTGCAATGAAATGATTTAACAAAAAAACTAAATACTATTTATAAATTAATAAAGGACTGAACCAGTGCATGTGTTTATTACCGGCATAATGCCTCTCCCAAGGTTTAATTGTATTTCTTTCAACA
>NC_068985.1:65315265-65320671 GCF_001194135.2 Octopus bimaculoides
GAAAGACACTGTGTTCTGCTGTCTAAAAATCAAAATAACAACCAGACAGCTCTACTTTATTAAAAAATGCATCACTTCCAAGTTATACACGAATGCCATCAACTCAGCTGTAAGAAGACTGAGGCTCACAGAGGGCCAAGCAGGCAGACTAAGACACACACTACTGGTCAACATCAAAAAGAGAATATACAAAGAAATTAGCCAGTACCAAAAGAGAAAAAGGTTCTTACAACAAAACCTCAGGAACATGATAACACCGTATGAGGAGTTAAAACTCGCAGATATCATCCATCAGGAATATAACTATAATTAACCGAGCCTGTAACAAACACTTCAGCAACAAATTGAAATGGATGAGACAACAACAACAACACACAGGAAACAAAGACAAATACCCAAATAACATTGATGGGATTCTGATGTCGGACTGCGAACTACAGGGGATATACAATGCCATCGCAAACAAAAATAATCACACACCTGGAATGTATGGCTCAGTACTACTGGATGAAAATGAAGCGTGTGCCCTGGGATTACCACCGAAATATGCCGTGTATAATAAGGTCAGTAAGATCAATTGTTTACTAAGATTAGATGGAGTTAGGACACCACTACAACAACAACTCAGTTATAAGAAACCACCACGACAGTATTATGCATAATATTCACAATGCAACCAACAGTAACAATGGAAATGGCAACAACAACTACACCTCCACCACCACCAACAACAATAATGATTACACTACCACCATCAGCAACAGCAATGATAACAGCAATAGCAACAACCACACGAACAGCACCATACACACCAGGAACAACAGCAACAACAACAGCGACAGCAACAACAGCAGCCACACATACAAGGATAACAACAATGGCAACAACAACACCTTCGAAAATCTCTTTTATAACCCAATTGACAAATCCTATGATATGACCCAAATCTATCCAACAAAAGAATGTACATCCCGCCTTACACGGATGATAAAACAGAAGCCATGATCTCTTTAGCTAGAAACAGACTCAGGAAAACATTAACACGTTATAGAACAACTGCCCCAACACAAAACGAAGTAGAGGCCCACCAACTCGGTACAGTAGCTGCAATGGGCATACGAAAACTAAAACTTAGAGTTAGAAACAATGAGATAGTATGCCTCCCTACAGACAAATCAGGCAGGATATCAGTAGACAGCCTGGAAAACTACACCCATACGATGCAAAAACATATAGAAGATATGAGAGAAGTTACACCGCAAGAATATGAAAAAGTAGAGAAAATTCTCAACGCACACATGGGAATGTGGTATAACATACTCCAACCTAAGAGACGCACAGCACAGAACTTCACATCATCCAACGACATTCTTACACTCTATGGGTTACGAAAAGACCATAAACCTGTTGCAGACCCTATCATAGGCCCCCCATGTCGACTGATTTGTGGTGCCATTATTGCCAGCAATTATAGGCTGTCATTCTTCCTCTCGCAGGTATTAAGACCACACATCGAGATGTCTCCTGATGTTTGTGAAAGCACAAAGGACCTCCTCAGCAGAGTCAATGAATGTAACTGCTCCCATGACCTGACAAATTGTATTATAGGCAGTATGGATGTAGTATCTCTCTATCCATCCATTGACATTGACTTTGCCATAGAAAGATGTATGGAAATTATTTCGGAAAGTGAAATAACTTTCCGTGAAGTGAACACAAGGGAACTAGGCCTCCTCCTAAAGCGCGTTTATAATAATGAATACTTAGATCACCATAACCTAACTAGATTCTGCCCCACCAGGTCAGGACGGGGTAGACCACCTACGATCACATCAGCTGCTAGAAAAACCACCGCGGAGCGTTGGAATGGATGGAATACACCCACCCACGACCCAGAGTATAATATCCAAACACGAAAAATGGTTGCACATGCTGTAGGTGCAAGTCTGAAGACCACCCTGCAGAACCATATAATTAAATTCAATGAAAAACTATACATGCAGATCCAGGGAGCGGCTATTGGTGTCAGTGTGGCTGGGGACGTGGGACAAAAAACTGAAAAAAACTCTCGAGGAGCACTCAATAACAATCAAACTCTACGGGAGATATGTGGATGACATTAACATCGTAGTCAAAACACCATCAAACATTCAGACTGAAGAGAACGAGAAGATCGTGATGGAAAACATCCAGAATATAGCTAATACAATACACCAGAGCATCAAGGTAACAATAGATTACCCAACAAGACACCTAAACAAGAGACTCCCGATACTTGACACAGAACTTTGGTTAGAAACAATTAACGACAAAGTTCAAATCCTCCACTCACATTATATGAAACCTATGTCTTCAAAGTATGTTATCCATAAGAATTCGGCTCTATCACAGTGTGAAAATTAATATATTAATAGCCAATTTAGTCAGAATAATGAAAAACATATCCCCCCTGTGCAGTCCCTGGGAAAAGCAAAGACATATACAAGACTTCATGCATCGCATGCATTTTTTAAGGATACAGCCAGAAAGATAAGATCCGAGTATACAGAGGAGCTAGCAAGAAATTTGAGGAGATCGTTGTCAAAAATACAGATGGAACACAACCTAGGTACCATAATAAACAGTGGAATCGACTACAAAGCATTAGTGACAAAACAAACAGAAAGAACACGTGGTACAATACCGACAAGTTCCAAGGAGTAATGTTTATAGACGCCACACCACACGGAGAACTAGCCCGCAGATTTAGAAAAATCCTCAAAAGTACTAAGTTGAAGATAAATGTCATAGAAAAATCAGGGAGATCCATTAGGTCGATAATATGCAAAACATACCCCTTCAGAAGGACAAAGTGTGTAGAAGAGAATTGCATTGTGTGCAAATATAGTCCTGTTATCAACTGCAAAGCCAGAAATGTGGTCTACAAAATAAGCTGTATGGATGGTGATTGTAAAAACGGAAACATGGCATACATAGGTGAAACGGCAAGAAGTTTGGCTGAGCGTGTAAATGAACATTGGAGGGACTATAAGAATCACAAACAAACCTTGGTGCTATACCAGCATGCCAAAGAACAACATGGTGGTGTACTGGACCGAATTAGCATAGAAATCCTGTCTAGACACACTGGTGACGCATCGTTACGGCAAATACAAGAGTCAGGCCTCGTAACTGAAACACAACCAATTTAGAATAGCAAATATACGTAGATAAAAGCCTTACAATTACCCATGGTTGTGGATGCTGTTCACACATAAAATACAGAATGCGAACGTAAATAAAAAAGATGCATTTACGAAGAAAACAGAAAATAACAGAAAGGAAACCAAAACCAAGTCCAAAGTCTCTATCTTATCTGATATGAACGAAATTGTTACAAACACACATATGGACGCACATACTTACATATAAGCACGAACACATAAGTGCGTGCACACATACGAGCTTGCACACACTCACATGCTCATACCGAACAATTTCAAAACAACGCCAAATCATACATTCAAAATAAATGGAAGTGGAGAGACAAGTTACTGAAGAGATTGCAAGAGTGCAATGAAATGATTTAACAAAAAAACTAAATACTGTTTATAAATTAATAAAGGACTGAACCAGTGCGTGTGTTTATTACCGGCATAATGCCTCTCCCCAGGTTTAATTGTAATAATTTAGGATTTTACCTTATAAAATGCTGGGTAAGGGGATACATTGGCTGCTATTTTTAGCGTCTCGAGCAAACAGGTAGAGGCTTTTTCATTGGTTTGATTGCATGATGAGATTTTTTTACTCATATATGTATAATATGCATATATATCATTGGCAGAAGTTAGAGAGTAAGTCAAAACCTGAGAGTTCCGTGTTTTGGCACTTATCAAACACGAATTTGTCCATTGTAACACTGTAACTTGTGATGAAATAACTTCTAAAATACAAAATTTTGTCAAAAATGTTAAGAGTAAACCCTGTTGTAATGTGACACATTGTACCAATATCGGAAGTTTCAAAGTGTTTAGTTAAAAAAAATTAAATAAATAATCTGTACGTCAAATTGAATAGATCCGAAATGGATAAAAAGCAAAGTCGACCTCGGTGGAATTTGAACTAAAAACATAAACACGGGTGAAATACCATTAAGCATTTTGCCCGGCGCACTAATGTTTCTACCAGTTCACCATCTTAGAACGTAAACATTCATTTTAGCAATATATTCTTTAATTAATATTCTTATTGATAAGTGTTACTTCCTTACTCCCTTACTTACACGAAATTTCGTGGTATTTCACTCCATAACTTTTCTTCTACTAATTTTTGTTCTGAATTTCTCATACATTTTTCTATCATTTAAGCCTAAGAAAAGCATACTTTTATTTTAAAATTAAAAAGTCTATGTTAATTTAAGGTGAATAGGTGCCTTACTGCTCCCCTTGAGGTCGCAGATATTTTGATGTAACCTTTTTTTCTACTGAACCAAATCTCAAACTATTTATGCCAAAGTGTAGCTGAGGAGGTGTCCGCTATAAAACTGTTAACAGTTTTCAATTTAGTTGAGAACTGAATTATTGGTGGAACTTGGAAGCTGCTGCGATTGATGAAATGGTGGACTTAAGAATATATTCAACCACGCTAGTGGTTGAATGGTACATATATACATACAGAGAGAGAGAGAGAGAGAGACCGAAGTGTATGTACGCCGCTATACATATGTAAAAAACGAATACAAGAAATGGGACAAAAATGCAAAACATCCAGACAGTTTGATGATACAAAAAAAGGGACAAGAAAAAACAAGGATGGGTCATTCGGAGTTTTCTTTTGTCAGTTGAGTTCCAGATTATCTTTGTAGTTTAGGCTGGTTATACTCGAGACTGCTCTAATCTGGCCAGGACCAAGGAAATTCTAAGCTAAACGCACTAGATTCCTTGGAAGAAAGCAGTGAATGTATACGAAAACAAGGACGAGAAAGAAAAAAAAGGCGAAATGGTACACAAATACAAACAACAGGACATTAACAATAGGTGTCTTTCAACTAAGGACAAATTAAATTAAGCTGGCGTGTGTGGAAGTGAAGCCTTATGGCAGGGACATAAGCGATGACAGGCATGGGAAGGAATATAGATGTTGCACAGATGGTAGTCGAACCAAGAAATAAAGGTCAGGCTTGGCCGAACACCGTGGAAGGAGAGGAGAGAGGTAGAGGCAGAGGGATAGAAGAATTAGGGAGGGATGAGAAAAAAAGAAAAGGACAGAGTGAAGTGAAAGAGGAGGGAAGGCCAGGAAATGTGAGAGATGGGAAGCGAAAGAAAGAAAAGTGGAAAGAACGAAGTAAGTGTGAAGGGGCTGATAGAAAGAAAGAAAGAATGAAAGAAGAGAGTTGTACAAAATTTATATATATATATATATATATAT
>NC_068985.1:65321288-65323010 GCF_001194135.2 Octopus bimaculoides
GGCGGCCTTGGCAACGGTCACGCTCAAAATGGTGCATTTCATGTGTCACCCGCACAAGAGCCAGTCCAGGGGCACTGGCAACAATCTTGATCGAAAATCCCACGAAGGCCAGCCAGGCGGCACTGGCAACGGCCATGCCAAAAATGGTGCATTTCATGTGTCGCCCGCACATGAGCCAGTCCAGGGGCACTGGCAACAATCTCGCTCGAAAAATTTCATGTGTCACCCGCACATGAGCCAGCCCGGGGGCACCAGCAACGATATGTATATAAAAAAAGGGACAAGAACTCAAAACATCCAGACAGTGAGATGATACAAAAAAGGGACAAGAAAAAACAAGAACGGGTCATTTGAAGTTTTCTTTTGTCAGTCGAGTTCCAGATTATCTTTGCATGTATGGGTGTTTTGTTATCGCTTTTTTGTATCATGTCTGGATGTTTTACGTTTTTTGCATTCTTTTTTTATATACATATAGCGGTGTATGTACACTTTGGTCTCTTATACGTAAGTACATATATATATATATATATATATCTAAATTTTGTATGACTCTCTTATTCTCATTCTTTCTTTCTATCAGCCTCTTCACACTTACTTCATTCTTTCCACTCCTCTCTATTTCGTTCCCCGTCTCTATCATTTCCTGGCCTTCCCTTCATTCTCACCTTCCCTCCTCTTTCACTTCACTCTTTCCCTTTTCTTTTTTTCTTGTCCCTCCCTAATTCTTCTATCCCTCTGCCTCTACCTCTTTCCTCTCCTTCCACGTGTCCAGTGTTCAACCAAGCCTGACCTTTCTTTCTTGGTTCCACTACCATCTGTGCAATGTCTATATTCTTTCCCATGCCTGTCACCTCTTATGTCCCTGCCATAAGGCTTCACTTCTACACATGCCAGCTTAATTTAATTTGTCTTTAGTCGAAAGACACCTGTTGTTTGCATTTGTATTTGTGTACCATGTCTCCATTTTTTTTCCATTCTTGTTTTCATATACATTCGCTGCTTTCTTCCAAGGAATCCAGTGCTCTTAGCTTAGATTTTCCTTGGGGCTGGCCAGTATATACCAATTGATGAATATTTACAGATACCATCTGATAAGTTACCTCTTTCAAATGCTATGCGCCGAGTTTTGTTCAATACTGATGCAGAATTGAAAGCTTGGTTGGATCAATTTTTCAAGTCGAAATCAGGTGATTTCTACCAACGAGGTATTGAAAATCTTTGAACGTTGGGAAGAAGTTGTAAGTAACAAGGGTGAATACATTATTGATTAATTAGTTGTCATTTTTTTTATTAAACCTTTTAAAAAAATTTAAATTAAAAAAAAACGCAGGAACTTAGTTGCCAACCTAATACAAAGATTTGATAAAACTAGTCTATAAATTAAAACTGACCCCATAAAACAGGGACAAGCAAAATCTGTAACAAGTCTTTCTTCCTGATACCTTAGTAGCTTCTAATCTGAAGTGAAGGCAGCATGTTCTTTGTCTATCTCCTTAACATCTTGGAGATTTTAGGTAAAATTATACTAATGTGTCCATCTGTTTTAAATGAATTAAACTCTATGTCTTTATGCAGCCGAGGATTGCTCTGTATTCAAATTAATGTAATGGTTGAATTGTTCAATTAAATGGAGTTGCTTGAAATGATCGTACCGCATTACCTCTGGATATTCTTGTTGCTTATTTTGATATATATATATACATATATATGTATACATACATA
>NC_068985.1:65323176-65329144 GCF_001194135.2 Octopus bimaculoides
CAATTCTGAAGGTAGTAGACAAGTTTGTCTACCTGAGCAGCACACTCAGCTGTTCAGTAGATTAAGAATATTTAAGGGAGTGTAAATTCAAAACAATTATGAAGAATAAAGAGACTGGTACATCATATTATTTTCTTTTAAACATTTATTTTTACAGTTAATTATAAAGCATAATTGGTTTATATGACTGACTCATGTTTCCACTGTATAGAGAGTATCCAGTTGCATTTTCAACCAGCTATTTTCAACTATGCACCTTCATTCAGGGTCTATCTACAAACTTGGTTCAAAGTGAATGGATTTTATTTGTGTGATTTAATAAAGTGAAGGGGAAATTTAGAAACTTGATATGGTTATAAAAATTTACCTCACATTTAACCTCATTTCGACTTTAGGTTTAAGGATGAAACTGAGAGTCCTTGAGCCTAATAGATCAATTGAGTTTTAGGTTATATGCAGTGTCTATGTTCTGTATGTGTTGCTATGGTTTCTAAAAAAGATATTTCAATTGCTGAGGATATTGATAGTTACTTGAAAGTCAAACCAGACATTGTCCTGACATTTATCCCTTAAATTTGGGCACCTCCCATTTGTGTAGCAGATACTAACTTATCCATCACTTGCATGGAAGTATTTAAATGTTATCTTGTGCAAGTGTGGACATCTTAAGTCTTGTTCTAGTATACAGTTAAGCAACTGGTGTTTAGATGTAAAAATCTGGAAAATTATCTCTTATGCACAAGTTTCATCTTTTTCCGCCTATTATATAAGGTACAGCCATGTTACTTTTTTGTCATTCTATCCTTAAAGGATCGGATGGTGTTACGCCTTTTAAGCCAATCCTTAAACAAATGTAAATGGTTTGCCAGTCACGATTTGAAGTTTGTTGAGCACACACCAATATAGAAGTAGGAATTTCCAACATAATCTTATAATGGTACACTAAATTTTCCCTCATACATTCAGTATGTAAGGGACAAATTTTATTTTTACCACATTTTACAAAGATTTTTTCCATACTAATACTACTTCTGTTAGTGGATCAAGAACTAGAACTAGAAACCCTCCTTGTTTTTGTGTCTATTGATTTGCTGTTTACATTCTGACTCCAGCATGGCCACAGCCTTTGGGCTGAAACATATAAAAAAAAAAAAAGATGGTGCTCCAGCATGGCCACAGTCAAATGACTGAAACAAGTAAAAGAATATGCGTGTGTGTATGTGTATTTATATATACACACACATATCTATATAGATGTATATATACATATGTATATATACTGTCTCCTTCACTAAAGTGAGGCCATGCTTGCTAGGTTTCACTCAATGTTTCTAGCCATTGCTTATTGTCTCATTTTAACAAAATTCAGTGGCTTCTCTTCTCCATTGTAGTCGCATGATATTGCTCATGGTGGTATTTGCTTTATGATGAATTAGACATAGTGACAACAACAATCGCCTCACACTGTGTCCAATGAATCCTCTACATCCAACTTCAACTGGTAAATTCTCTACTTCCCAGCCTGCATCTTCTTATTCCTCAAGGAGGTTTTTATAATGGTTGATCTTTCAAGCCTAAGATGCATCCATGATATTTTCATGAGGAACCTTTAACTTAATTAGATTTACTACTTTCTGTCTTTCACAACATATCATTATATTAGGTTTCTTCATAACTAGAATGGGAAGAATTCTTGGCACCCTGGTGAATTCTTGGCACCTCCCATTAGCAATTCCACTTTTCATCATTCACAGGAAGTTTCTTCTTCTTCAAATGGATCTGCTGTCCTGAATGCACGAAAGTAATGAAATATCTGGTTGGTTTTTTCTGTGGCTTTATGCCACTGTTGATGAGAGTAATTTGGTTCTTCATAGCATTGAAGAGAACCAGATTGTGTCTCCATGTATATCTAGTTAATGCTAGTGAACTGTTGGAAAGAATATGTTTCAGTGTTCCAACTTTTCTGTATCTGTATTTATCATTCTTTGATATGTTCTATCTTACTAAGTTTGTAGCCGATGGCAAGGCATCATAAGATGAATGAATCAGAAAACTCAAATGTGATGTACTCCACTTTCCTATTTTAGTCCAACTTATTTTTCTCTCAACTGCATATTCTTCCCAACTTGTCATCTGTCCTTGTTGAGAGCATTGAATCAAATGAAGCTCTTTTCTCTCTGTTTCTCTTGCTTTGATGCTGTTGCTAACAACAAATCTGCATTCGTTCCACATCATACTTGAAAATGGTCTGAACCAACCTGCACCAAGTCCAATCTCTTCTGATCAATCCACTATATCTCAGTGTGTAGTGAAGACAAGATGCCATTAGTCTCTGCTTCTATTTTTCACTTCCTGGCTGTTTCTACATCTGGTGAATTACGTCTGATTTCCATATCTTTTGACTCTGAGCATAACTGTTTGTACCTTCCCTACTTTATAGTATATACTATATACTGTTATACACTCAGTAGACATGAATGGATTCCTGAAGTAAAACTAGTGGCACTTATATCCATACTGTCGACGACATCAGGTAGCTGAAGACAGTGAATGTGCTATAAATGGCATACTACCAGATGTATACCCAAGTTTAAAATTATTACTTAATGATTCAGCAAATCATTGTAAACATAACCTTAACCCTAACCAAAAACATTCATTCCAAGTGCTTCCACCCTAACCTTCAATCCTAAATGTAAGTTCTTATCTCAAAACTCTAACTCTCAGCTTACTTCTAAATCCTAAACACTAATACTGATCCAAATCCTACTCCTAAAGCCTGCATTAGGTTCTCATGTCTCAATATCATGTTATTAGACATGGGCCTGTACTTTTTCTAGCAACTGCTAATTAGGTTACCAAGGTAAGACACCATCTATAAATCCTCTTGTGTACTCGAGAAAATCAATTGATTACAACAGTTACATAAGTGGTATAGATAACATGAATCAGATAATGAGCGATCACCTGATTGGTAGACCAGGTAATTAGTGGTGGATACCTGATTTGGTACATATGTGTGTTATGAACACATTTTTAT
Organism: Octopus bimaculoides; assembly: GCF_001194135.2. NCBI lineage: Eukaryota > Metazoa > Mollusca > Cephalopoda > Octopoda > Octopodidae > Octopus > Octopus bimaculoides. Next base: position 65,326,217 of record NC_068985.1, read on the forward strand.
TACATACAAAATCAGAAGAGACTCAAAAACCTATGCAACCATCTGCAGTTCTGAGCAAATGTAGCAATGCAATTTAGGACAGACTTCTTTTTCTTCTTCTTAGGTCCATTGGCTGTCTTTGAGGAGCATATCGGGCAGTCAGTGATCACCAATTATCTCTGGCTCTGACCAACCGGTATGCTTCTTCCCAGGTGATGTTCAGTCTGTGTAGGTTTTCTTTGAAGGTACTATGCCATATCTTCCTTGGCTGGCTTCTTTTTCTCTTACCTTTCAGCAGCATCCCATCGCTGTTTTGACAAGCCTTTCCTCTGGCAGTCTTAGTTCGTGTTCAGCCATTCTCATTTGTTGTTCAGTTACAATTGCATACAGAGCCTTACTCTTGCTGCTTGGAGAATGGCTTCATTTGTCACTCTGTCTTGACAAGTGATTCTTAGGATCTTTGTGAGGCACTGCCGATAAAATATGTTGAGTTGGCAGGCGATTTTTGCTGTTATCTTTCAGGTCTCACATGCATAGATCACTATTGGCAGTATTGCTGTTTTGTACAGAAAAATCTTCAGCTCTATACTTATGCTATTGCTACATCTAAGTGTTGTCAGTCTCTGCATCACTGTTGCCTGTCACTATGCTTCCCTGATATGTGAAGCTTTTAACTTCAACTGGCTCTTGTCGAACTTTCACTGGTACACTTTCTACTTGTTTCCTAACTTGCATTACCTTTGTTTTTTGACTGCTGATTCTCAACCCAGTTTTTGTTGCTTCCCTTTCCCTTTTTGATATTTCTTGTAATGTTGGGTGATTCTCAGCCAACAGGGCGATGTCATAGGCAAAATCCAAGTCTGTTAGCCAGTCCCTCGCCATCCATGATATGTCTATAGCCAGTCCAACCATTGATCTTTGCATAACAAAATCGATGATCATTGGAAACAACACTGGTGACAGGAAACAGTTTCGTCTTACTCCAGTGATGATCTTAAAAAAACCAGTGTATCCATACTCTGTTCTAATGCAGCAGCTTGAGTTGTAGAAACTGCTAAACAGACTGATGTAATCGTCCAATATTCCATACACTTTTGCAATCTTCCAAAAGGTTTGTCTATGCACACTGTCAAATACCTTTTTGGAGTCAATGAAGTTTATTATTAATGGTTTTTTGGTGTTCTATGCATTGTTCTACGATGTTGCACAGTGTGAATATTTGCTTGCAGCACAATCTGCTGGGTTAAAATTTGGCTTGTTGTTCTCTCAGCTTTACATCTAATGCAAACTTCAACTGGAACAGCAACAATGAGCACAGCACTTTACCTGGCGTTGTTATTCCCCTCCAGTTTTGGCAGTTGCTCAAATCTCCCTTCTTTGGTAGTTTAATAATTTCTTCTTTGGTCCACTCTTCAGGTACCCTTTTTACCACCCAGCATGCATTACATAACTGTGTCAACCTTTCAACCATGATCTGGCCACCCACTTTCATTAATTTTGCTGAAATGTTGTCCAGTCCAGGTACTTTATTGTTTTCTAGTCTCTTCACTGCTTCTCTCACTTCATCTTCCCTTATCGCTCCCCTTCCTCCTGCCAAATGTTCTATTTGTTGGTCCTCTAAATTCAATTTTATTGTTAGTGCTGGTTGGTTTAGGGTTTCTTTAAAGTGTTCCACCCATCTTGCATTTTGTTGTTCTTCACTTAGCAAAGTCTTCTCATTCTTAGCTTTCACTGGCAGACTGCCCCCTCCTGTTTGATCCTGTTAAATCTCTCATGATTCTGTATAGAGTTCTGATGTCATTTTTGTTTGTTTCTGAGCTTCTTTAATCTTTCCTTCCACCCATCTTCTTTTGTCACTCCTGCATCCTCTCTTCACCTGCCTATCTGCCACTCGACACTACTCTTCTGTTGCTTTTCTCTCTTTTTCTGTTTTTGTTTAGTCCCTTCTTCTTTTCTTTTCCTTCCTGCTGTCAATCAACAGCCATGTATCTGGTGTAATCCATCTTTCCTGATATGTTTTTTTCCATCCTTGCACTTTGGGTAAAAGCACTTTTGAACATATTCCATTGTTCTTCCAAATCTCCGGTCTGTTGCAGTGGTTGGGACCGGTTAACTACCATAGTGTCATGGTCTTGAAAATGGGAAGAAAGTATTGCCAATGTACAGATCATTCATACTGCAGAATAACAAAAAGTGCTCTCCATTTTCAGTTGTTTTGCTTCCACTTGCATGCAGTCCTTTCACTTGCTCTAATTCGAATCTAGCTGAGCATTCCAGTCCTTCACAACCAACTTGATGCCAAAGTGTGGTGTGCTATTCATCACATCATGTAGTTGTTAATGAAAATTATCCTTTTCTGTTTCTTCTGTTGGTGGATAGGATGATGGTGGTCTTGACAAATCTGGTTTGAAATCATGCAGAAATAATGCAATCATTGACTGGTTGCCAGCTGATAAGAAACTTTGTGGCCTCTTTATCTAGCACCAGCCCCACATCTCAGACATGGCGCTCTTGATGTCCAGAGTAGAGCATGGTAATTTTCCCCCTTTCTATCCAACATATTTCACTTATTCTCGAGATGCTCAACTAATAGTTGTTAAATTTTCGCAGCAACAGTGTCAGTCCCCACATTCCAATCCTTGTTAGTTTTTTTTGCAGTTATGAGTTGGCTCTTCACTAGGGTCCAGGACACCTCCCAGTTTTCCCCTGGATCAGTCACGAAATCTTTGTTTGCAGCACTCTAAGTTTTTACAGGGTCAGATTGCTAGCCCAAAGCCTAACCCTCCTCCTTTCTCATCCTGGACTTGGGACCAGGCCATATGACTATCCATTAAAAAATTTAACTGTTGAAAGGAAAGCAAAAGCCTGAATTCCATAAATAACAAAAAAAATCTTTTAAATCAATGACTGCAAAGAGACTGTGCTGAATACCAACATGAGAAAAGCCCC
>NC_068985.1:65329154-65331232 GCF_001194135.2 Octopus bimaculoides
ACCACCCGTGGACACTCAAATGAAATGACTTTCCATGATTCTCTCACTGTATCCATGTATGTCATGGAAGCTGTTATGATGTTTGCTAACATGTTCATTTAACCCTTTCGTTACCATATTTCTAACCAAAATACACCCCTTATGTGTTTCAATTAATTTCTAACATAATCATAAATTTAGTCTGGTTTCATTAAACAACTCTAACTTTTTTATTTATCAACATATCAATGTGATTTTTGGAAGATAATTTAACGAAAGGTTCTCAACCAATTCTTTTGTCACAAAGTGACTGTAATTACAGGTAAATTCACGTAAATTCAACAAAATATAAAATTATTTAAATTATTCAAACATCGCTATAGAAAATGGGTTATTAGCTAATATTCAATTGGGTATACAACAAAATTTTACTATAGAAGAGTTGTGCACATTACTGGATTCATCAGGTGAATTTAACACACAAAAGACAGGTGTACCATAAAGGTATAAATAAAACAAAAGACTAGAATTTGTCTGTGAAGAAAACTAGAAAACAAAATACACATACACCATCAACTAGATTAAATAAGCTCTCCCACATACATAGATACACAGAAATATACAATAATGATTTACAAAAGAAATTAATCAAAATTCGTCACTCACCTTACAGGTAAATCAAAATTACACATAAAGAAAAATAAAAACAAAGTAAATTTGAAAATATTTATAAAATCAAATCACACATATATACAAATCAAACAATATTTCTATCATGAAAACTTGTAAAGCACCCTGCTCTACATAATGCAACCTTACAGAATGCACATTGGAAAGTTGTTCCAACAGCCCTTCCACTAAGAGCTTTCCTTTTTTGATGAAGGCATTCACGACACTGCTTTTTGCGACCCTCGATTTTTTTCTAATTTACAAAGATCGGCTGAATTCAGAGGGATATCTCTCTGGCAGGCTTTGCCTTTTCTCCCTACAGTTATTTTTTTTTAGGAATAACCAGCTCTTAGTTGCGTTGCTACATCTGCACGGAACTGCAGATGGTCGCATCGCTGGCCCCGATTTGGTATATAGTATAAATGCATTAGTAATACTCATATTTACTATATACCAAACCAGGTATCGCCACCATTTATTCCCTGGTCTGCCAACTGGATAATAAGACATCATCTGATTCAGCTGATCTACACTACCTATGTACCTGTTATAATCGAGGTTCACAAACCCTAACCCTAACACTGTAGTGAAAATCATACAGGTGTTAATCTGAAAATTTAACAATCTTTTTTAAAACACTTTTACTTACTAACATTTTTTTTATTTAGTGTGTGTGTGTGTTGCCCATATACACTTAAGACTTAGTTGTGGGTTGGGATCTTGATCGGCAGAGGTCATTATTATTATTATTTATTATTATTATTATTATTATTATTATTATTATTATTATTATTATTTTAAATTTTTCCCATAAGGGTGGCTTTGGGCAGGTGGAGAATAGTCGATTATATTGACCCCTGTGTTCAACTGGTACTTATTTTTTAGACCCCGAAAGGATGAAAAGCAAAGTCAACTTCGGTAGAATTTGAACTCAGAACGTAGAGATGGGCACAAACCTCCCATCACTACACTGGTTCTGCAGAACAGGGTTGAGTGTGAAAACCAAATTCAAAGTGTAAATATAGATGTTTTTGAATACACACTCATACATACAAATACACACATACATACAAATATCTGTCATTCTCTTCCAAATACGATCGACAGTCAAACATTTATTCCTTACAAACTGAATTTTTTTAATATCTTTCTTAAAATGCATTTACTTACTACCATAGACACAGAATACACATCAATACACACATACATACAAATACCTGTCATTTTTTATATTTAGTGTGTATGTGTTTGTTGCCCATCTGTATATATATAAAAGAGAGGATGTGTGTGTGTGTATGTACGTGAATGAAGTTTATGCACGTCCACAAATTAGCACGCATGTCGCTCCAATTTTAGGAGGAGATGTGTCATGACCTTATGTGCATTTTAGCGAAGTTTTTCTCTCAGAGGCACCCGCGTATAGCTGTAAA
>NC_068985.1:65333729-65334354 GCF_001194135.2 Octopus bimaculoides
CACACACAACCACACACACGTGATCTGTGACAACATACACATAAACACATCAACATTATAGATATAAGATTTAGTTTCTGTGTGTTTCTTATATAAACATGCGCACGCATTGCTATTTTATAACTGTCTTCCGTTCTCCTTTCCTCTCTTTCTCTTTCTTTATTGCTCCCATTCTCTATTCCTTTCTCCCCCTCTCTTTCTTTTCCTCTCTCCCTCTTCTTTCTCGCTCTCTCAAACACATACACGCGCATGTACACACAAGCATTCACTACAAGATAACTCATGTTCATCAATGTTTTGTAAATATACAAACCACAGAGCTTATGGACAACACATTGCAAATCAGTGAACTTCATTACAAATGTGGGTAATTTTTCAGATTAACACCTGCACGATTTTCACTAGGGTGTTAGGGTTACGGTTTTTGGGTCAGGGTTACGGTTTTAGGGTTACAGTTAGGGTTAGGGTTACGATGAGGGTTAGTGTTGTGGTTACAGTTTTAGGGTCAGGGTTAGGGTTACGTAATCGTGTGGGTGTTAATCTGAAAAATTACAGAAATGTGAAAACTACTGACACTGCCATCTGTTATAACTTTTGTTGTTCTGTTTAATATGTACATAGATTA
>NC_068985.1:65335669-65344766 GCF_001194135.2 Octopus bimaculoides
TGCTAGCATGGAAAGCGGACGTTAAACTATGATGATGATGATGATGATATTCGTCTCCAAAGGGTTCATCACTGCTCCAGTAATTTGTTATTCTGGGTAACTTTCTAATGCCCATAATAATATTTATGGCAAAATATGCCTTAATTTCATTCAAGTTTGTGGGAAACCACAAACTATCCTTTTTTATGCTTTGTTTACATTCAGTGTAACGGTTTGTTTCTGCCGTAATCATTTCAAATAGGTACATCGGAAAAAGCAAAAAGAAATAGTTCGAAGCTTTGCTCTCCTGGGTAAGACTGTGACTTGGTCCAGTTTCTTCAGAAAAAATCACTGAAAGAAACAGTTTTTAAATTTTCACTCCATTCAGGTACCAATTCATTCTCTTTATCGCTGTCATCAGAGTTCTCGGATTCACTGCTTTCCCTTTCGGAAAATGAAACATCAGATTCATTATCAAATACCACGTGCTTTTTTTTTTCGGTTACAGAGTTAGATTTATCAAGGCCTTCAATCAAAAATCCTTCGAATTCTGATTCGCTGCTTGACAGAATTAAATTTGTATCCATTTTCTGTCAGAATTACAAATTTTTAAAAACACAACAGGAACAAATTTGGAAGAAAATCTCACAAAATTCACAAAATTAAAATAACACGTCGATCGTTATACAAAACTATAGCTGAACTGCTTACGCAGTATAATCACTTGTTTTCACGAATATTCTAACAAGATTTGCTCTGATATTCTCATTTAAATATGAATATGTGATTACGGGCAGTTTTGAGCAGCTTGGTCACATGAACCAAAATGTTTTTCGGGCGGCTTGGTAACGAAAGGGTTAAGTGACCAGCCATCTCCCTGAAGGGATTTGTGATTTGTCTGTTTTCCTACTTACCAAAACTTTAGCCTTTGCTAAATTATTTCTGCAATTATTTCTGTCTGAGGCATCACCTTTACCTTTGTAGCAGTTGACTATAGTGCTGCTACATCATACCCCACCCAACCAGATATTTTAAGGCCCTTTGATTCCAAACCTTGCTTCCACATCTGAAATTTCTACTCTAGTTCTGGCAGTGATTAAAATATAAGAACAAGGTCATCAGCATAGAGGAACTCTCAAGAGCAGCCCATCTTAAATTCTTCTGTTATGGCTTGGAGGACTATGATGAACAAGAGAAGGCTGAGAACCAATCGTTGGTCAACTCCTACATGTACACTGAATTCAGTTCTATACTTGTTGCTAACTTTCACCTTCCTGACAGCACTCCTATACATGGCTTGTATGGCTCTCACCAACCACTCATCTAACCCAAGCTTCTGCATTGACCATCAGAGTGGAGGACCCCGTCAAAGGTTTTTTTCTATTTCAACAAAAGACAAGTACAGAAGTTTATTTTTGGCTAAATACTTCTCTTGCAGCTGCCTTACCAGGAATATAGCATCAGTAGTGCTTCTCTGTAGCACAAAACCAAACTGCATTTCATCTAGACTAATTAGTTGAGCTATAACCCTCTCTGAAACTTTCATCATCTGGTCCAACAATTTGATACCTCTGTGATTATTTCTGTCTGAAGAATCACCTTTCCCTTTGTAGCAGTTGACTATAATGCTGCCACTCCATATTCCACTCCACCAGATATTTTAGGCATCTCTGCAGTGATTCCTGATGGGCTGGGGGTTTCCTCTGTCTTCATATCCTTCATGGTTTGATCTAGCAATCTACCATCTATTCGGATAGCTGGTCCCTCTGTTGTGTCCACATTAGACAGACTCTCCTTCTCTCATGTGTTCTCTGCATTTAGCAGTGTTCTCTAGTGGCACGGGTGCTTCAAAAGTGGAAGAACGTCCATGGAAGACAATGAACAATCTGGAAGACCTGCCACAAGCATCACCCTTGGAAATGTGGAGAAACTTCATCAGCTTGTGCATGAGGATCAGTCTCTTTCTTTGCAGAATCACTAACTGCAACTAAACCACCATCCATGTGAATGCACTTCTCTCCTACAACATCAGAATTTTCACTGACACACTGTCTTGCAAACCAAAAATACTTCAAGCTGCTGGTTCTCACACTGCAGAACACTGGCGAACTTTTTCCTTTCTGCTTCTCTCTTAGCTAAGTATACCTGCTTCTTTGCTTCAAAAAGTTCCCAGACTAGTTGTGTTTAATAAAAAGTAATTTATTTACCTAAGTTTTAACATCATCTCCTTCAAAATAGTCACCTTGCACAGCAATACACCAGTGTTCCTGTCACTTTTGGAATCTAGCCTAGAAGTTGTTTTCCATAAGTGGATTGAGGACCTTCTGTGATTTGGTCTGGATCTTGACAATGGTGTAAAAATGGCAATCCTTCAGTTGCATTTTCATCTTGGGTTCACAGGTGCTAATTCTGGTGAATAGGGCAGGTGTGGAAATGATACCATGTTGTTTTTAGCGAAAACTTACTGAGTGAGGAGAGCTTGGTGATAGGGTGCATTGATGTTGTGAAGAATCCAATTCTTGTGCTCCACAAATCTGCTCACTTTTGCTGAATGTCCTCCCTCAAACGCTTCAAAATGTTGCAGTAGAACTCTTTATTGACAGTCTAGCCCTGAGAGACGGATTCGTGACGCAAAATATCGTAGATGCCAAAAAAAAAAAAAAATGAGCATGCTCTTGACGGAGCTGCAACTCTATCGTGCCTTCTTCAGTTGTGAAAATGAAGGCCTCTTCCATTGTGATGACTGCTGCTTCATTTCAGGGTCGTACCTATAGATCCAACTCTTGTCACTAGTGATGATCCTTGACATGAAGGATGGGTCATCAGTGGCACACTGATGGAAATCTCGGCAGACTTTGACGCAATGTTCTTTCTTCTCAGTGGTCAACAGGCGGGGGACAAACTTGGCAGAGGCATGCTCCATGTTCAATTCAGATGTTAAAATTGCCTGCACGAACCCATACAACAGACCAACAATATCAGCAATGTCACTCATCCTCCTGACGATCCTCATGCACAAGCTGATGAATTTTTTCCACATTTCTAGGGGTGATGCTTATGACAGGTCTTCCAGATTGCCCATTGTCTTCCATGGGCGTTCTTCCACTTTGGAAGCACCTGTGCCACTTGAAACATTGAATATGACCCATTGCCTTGTCACTGTAAGCTTGCTGAAACATGCTCAATGTTTCTGTAGAAGACTTCCCAAGTTTAACACAAAATTTCTTGCTGGCTCTTTTGTTCCAACTTCCTGTCCATGACAAAATCACAGACTACAACATACATATAATCACAAATTTCACAACTTGTGAAGTAAACACAGTGATGTTACTTGGCAGACTGCCTCTTAAAGGTCACAGGTAACTCTCACTGCACAAGTAAATAGGAAAGGGATGCTGTTGGATTGTGAACCTCAATTATAACAGGCTGTTGTAGTTTGGCTGAATCAGATGATAAGCCATTACCAAGTCAGCTGACCTGGTAATAAAAGGCAGCGATACTTGGTTTGGTATATAGTAAATATGAGTATGATTAATGCATTTATACTATATACTAAACCAGGAGGAACTCAAAAGCGATGCTACCATCTGTAGTTCCAAGCAGATGTAGCAATGCAGTTAACGGAGCTGGTCTTTCTTAAAAAATAAAAAAAACACTATTGGGAGAAAAACTAAAGCCTGCCAGAGGGATATCCCTCTGAATTCAGCCGATCTCCATAAATTAAAGAAAACTGACAGCCACAAATGTCTTCATCAAAAAAGGAAAGTTCTCAGTGGATGGGACATTGAAACAAGTTTCCATTTTGCATTCTGCAAGCATGCGATATTTACAGTAGGGTGCTTTACAAGTTACCATCAATGAAATGTTGTGTGATTTATATACATATAATTTGACTTTATAAATATTTTTTTCAAATTTACCTCATTTTTATTTTTTATTTACATGAAAGGTAAGTGATAAATTTTGATCAATTTGTATTATGAATCATTATTATATATGATTTGTTAAGGTTATCTCTACAGATATTCTACAGAAATTATAGCCAGCACTGATTTTCATTATGATGTTCTGTATCCAAGACATCAAATGTAAACAATGAAGTTGAAGATGAAAAAATGCATAATGAAATACTGTCCCTACAAGTCATTAATATTTACATTATTATAAATGTTTCTGTGTATTTATGTATGCATGTGAGTTTATTTCATTTAGTTACTGGTATTCTTTTATTTGTTTCAGTCATTTGGCTGTGGCCATGCTGGAGCACTTCCTTTTAGACAAACAAATTGACTCCAGGATTTATTCTTTGTAAGCCTAGACCTTATTCTATTGGTCTCTTGCCAAACCGTTAAGTTACAGAGACATAAACACACCAACATTGGTGGGGGACAGACAGACACAAACATACAGATGCATATATATATACGACAGACTTCTTTTCAATTTTCGTCTACCGAATCCACTCACAAGGCTTTGGTCAGCTCAAGGCTATAATAGAAGACACTTGCCCAAGGTGCCATGCAAGCTACTTACCACACAGCCACTCCTATGCCTATATGTATTTCATTTTCTAGTTTTCTTCAGTTTTCTTCTAGTATTTCATTCTATTTTTACCTTTATTACTGCTATCTTATATGCATTTAAGTTCAACTGATAATCCACTAATGTACACAATTCTTTGATATAAAAATTGTGTTGTATACTCAATTGAATATTAGCTAATAACTCATTTTCTATGCTGATGTTCAAACAAAACTGAAATAATTTAATATATAGTTGTATTTACCTGTAATTAGAGTTGCATTATGACAAAAATTATGCAATAGATCTGTTTAAGAACATCTTCAATTGTGTTCCAAAAATCATCTTAATATGTTGATAAATAGGCGCAGAAGTGGCTGTGTGGTAAGTAGCTGGTTCCGGGTTCAGCCCCACTGCGTGGCACCTTGGGCAAGTGTCTTCTGCTATAGCCTCGGGCCGACCAAAGCCTTGTGAGTGGATTTGGTAGACGGAAACTGAAAGAAGCCTGTCGTATATATGTATGTATATATGTGTGTGTGTGTGTGTTTTTGTGTGTCTGTGTTTGTCCCCCCCACCCCCAACATCGCTTGATAACCGATGCTGGTGTGTTTTCGTCCCCGTAACTTAGCGGTTTGGCAAAAGAGACCGATAGATTAAGTACTAGGCTTACAAAGAATAAGTCCTGGGGTCGATTTGCTCGACTAAAGGCGGTGCTCCAGCATGGCCGCAGTGAAATGACTGAAACAAGTAAAAGAGTAAAGAGTAAAAGAGTAATTATTTTATGAAGCCAGTCTAAATTCATGATTATATTAGATTTTAATTGAAACACATAAGAGTCATATTTTGGTCAGAAATGTAGTAGCAAAAGGGTTAAATAGCATTTAACCTAGATACAGTTCACAGTTCAACCACATTTTAAAAGTATATAACATTGATTATTTACCTGGAGTCATGTGAATAAATTTTGGGTCTGAAAGAAGTTTTTTCTGACAAATAAAACCTATAACAAAATCACTGTGCTCCTCAGCCATTTTAATTGTACCTGTAAAAAACAAACATAGAGCTCATTCTGTAACTATCATATGGTAAATAGATAAAACAATTAAGAAAAATAATTTAAAAAAATTAACTTACTTCTGGTATACTCTCCCTCTGCCAAATTACCTGCTGAACTCATTTCAGCTATAAGGACACATGCACGACTATCTGCCATTCCGGACTGTGATAAAAACAAATATAATTCAAATGAGAGAGAGAAATAGATAGAGAGAGAGAAAGAGAGAGAGATAGAGAGAGAGAGAGAGAGAGAGGGGGAGAGAGAGAGAGAGAGAGAGAGAAAGAGAGAGAGAGAGTGCATTTTCATTCATAAATATGTATGTGTGTGAGATTTGCCTTCATCAAGCAGCTGCAAAAATGACTAACAGGATAAACTGACACATTTATCATTTGTTGATGAAGAACACTAAAATAAGTGATGGTATGTTGCCAACATATGACAGTCCCATGAAAAGGAAGGATGCCATTGCTATTTAGCCCTAGGAAACACCGTTTCCTGTTGGCCATGACACATTTTCTGTTTTCAAAGGAGGAGATAAGCACCTCCACCCACCAAAACCAGCATCCAGAGACTAGTTTCAGAGTCATTGCTCATCATCAGTCTGGAGTAGCATGGCTTGCTTGCTGAATTTTTTATTACGATAATATATATCGAATACAGAAGGGACACTAACAGGACAATACAAACAAAAGAAATGTTACTATGAGTTCGAATGAACCTTACATTTTAAAAATTTGATGATAAAATATATATATATATACAATATATGTTGACTTTTTTTTTTTTTTTTTAAATTTCAGAGAGGGGATACACCTGGCAGCCTGAAAAGCCCAGCGGCTATCCTTTCTTTTTCCAATGTTGACTAAGTCGGGTTACTAGCACCCACCTTTCTCATCACAGACTTTCATAGTTTCTCGAACACACTTTGCGACAGGATTCTCCTCTCCAGCCCTATCTTGCTCTTCAGATGGTATCTGAAGTAAAGTAGCAAACCAGGGCCAGAGATGAAGGATCCTGTCACAAATCCTTGCATTATAGTCCTCCATACACACTCTTTCAACACTGTAACAGTACAGAGAAAACATGCCTCACTTTCCTTCAAGAGTCCAGTTGGCGGAACAATCTTTATTATAGACTCAGCCGATTGCTGTACTCTCCCTAGATGTGACAACACGTGTTCTACGTAAATTATCAAGCTTGATAGCTCCCAACATTCTACAAAAGCATGCTGGCCGATTTCCTCATCTAGCCCACATCTTGGACATGCCAGTGGCACTGACATTCTGTGCCTGGATAACTTATCGTGAACAGGTAAAGTGTTCTTGTAACACTGCCAGGTCAGGGATTTTTGATAATTATCCAAATACCCTGGCCTGAAAGTTTTTTGAAACAGGTTGCCAAGTTGGTTCTCGTCAAACCCCAGAGCCCCTCCTAGGACATCATCATTTTTACACTCAACCAGCCCTCTGTAGAACTCCGAGGTGGTATTCCCACTGCCGGCCTTGCCCATCTTGTGGATAAGCACGAGTGCCTGTCAACACTCCTTTTGCCATACAGTCAGGTTATGTCTTTTAATGAAACCGGGTTTGAATCTTTCCAAGAAAGCTGGTCGCGGAAAGAATTCCTCTGCCGGTGGATTCCGTACCTTATCACCTTCCAGGTAGTACCAGAGATGCCTCGGCCTCAATGCATCATTAGCTAGGGCATCGCTAACCCACCCTTTAGCTGTTCCTGGCAGCAAACAGAGCACCTCAAGTGGCTTTCCCCCCTTCCACAAAAAGTGGAAAAAGGTGTTCCAACCTGTTTAGCCACGAATCAAGGCAAGGGATGATGGTCAGGCGGTAGGTGATGACAGATGCAATAAACACCTGTACCACCTCCGCCCTTCCTTTCAAGGACAGAGCCCTTCCAGGCCAAGTCCAGGCTAGAGCCTCCAGCTTATTTGCTACCTCGCTCTAATTCTTCTCCGTCTGGGAGTCCAGTCCAAACCAAATTCCAAGCAACTTAACAGGACCATCTGTCCAGTGACCCATGATACCGGACGACATCACAATAAAGTGATGGTATGTTGTCAGCTTAATGTGACAGTCCCATGAAAGGGAAGAATGCTACTGCTATTTAGCCCTAGGAAACACCGCTTCCTGTTGGCCATGATACATTTTTTGTGTCCTTATGTTTTCAAAGGGGGAGATAAGCACCTCCACCAACCAAAGCCAGCATCCAGAGACTAGTTTCAGAGTCATTGCTCCATCATCAGTCTGGAGTAGCATGGCTTGCTAGCTGTCGATGCTTATTTGCCTTCGAAAACATATATATTTCAAGTGAAATACATTCACTAATTTCAAAAATAGAAATATTACATTTCTAAACTTCTCTGAGATTTAGACAGTAGCAGCTGGGTGGAGGTACTTATCTCCCCCCTTTGAAAACATAAGGACACAGAAAATGTATCATGGCCAACAGGAATTGGTGTTTCCTAGGGCTAAATAGCAGTAGTATTCTACCCTTTCATGGGACTGTCACATTAAGTTAACAACATACCATCACTTTATCATGCTGCTATTGTATAAATCTCTCTGAGAGATTTAGAAATGTAATATTTCTATTTACTAAAATAAGTGTTGTTGGTTTATCAAATGACATTTAACCCTTTGTTCAGATTAATTTGTCAAATGTAATGCTTATCTGTTCACATTAATTTTGATTTATTCAGGTTCAAGTGGGGTGTCCACAATATTTGCTTGTAACTTTGTTAATTTTCTACATACAGATTTGAAATTTTGTAAATGGGTGCTTATATGCCAGTGGTTTATAATTACATAATTTTAGCTGATCTTTCTGACTAAATTTGACTTTTATGGGCAGGTAAATTTAATTAACAGGTGTAAAAACAATAACATTATGAATAAACACTAAAATTCATATTCTTAATACATCTTACCTGCTTGGTTTGATGCTAAAAATAATCCCAGATGTCAACCGCCAAAAATTTTACGTTTTTCAAGATGTGGTACATTAATTTGAATTAATTAAAATACAGGTGTAATCGGTAGAAGATTTTACTCTTTTTCTATATTTCATTCAATCGTTATTATTGAAAATAAAGTACAAAACTCTTTTACCAGTCAATATACCATTGGCTATGCACTCGTATACAATTCAAAAAATTCATTTACGTAACAGAATGCATCTAATAAAAAAAAATCTCATTAACAGGTGAGGCAAAGGTGAATACAGGTGTGTAACATAGTGAAAATTAATATGTAGTTCTCACTTTCACATATTATTTATAATAAAATGAAAAAGAATGTATAAAATAATATACTTACAAAATAATACAGTTATGACATATTTCTGTCATGAAACTGCCCAAAGCACCCTTTACACAAGGGCACTTTGCAGAAGGAGCACATATATGAGGTCTCGACCTGATACCCCTTTGCAGTTTTTCTTTTTTGGAGTGAACACAGTCTGCAAACTTTTTTCCTTCCATTTATCTTTTCGACTTTATGGAAGTCAATATTTTCTGTGTTGACATCC
>NC_068985.1:65345516-65351118 GCF_001194135.2 Octopus bimaculoides
GAAGTTTACACAGTATCCAGTCTCTGATTCACAAACTTCCCATACCTTGATCCCCCATTTAGTAGGTTTGGCAGGCATGTACTGCCGAAAATGTACTCTGCCCTTATAGCCTATCATGGCTTCATCTACACTGAGATTTTTCCCAGGTAGATACACAGTTCTATAATTATTAACAAGTAAATCGATTATAGGACGTACTTTGTACAGGGGGTCGTAGTTTGGGTCGTTTTTGTTGGGGGCATTTACAGAATCAGTCAAATGCAAATACTGAGATATTTTCGAATACCTTGTCTTGGACATAATACTGGAGATATACGGATCACCATACCTTACATTGGGACTCCAATAGTTCCACAGTCGAGGAAGCTGTTTCACACCAAACATAATGTTGATTGTGAAAAATGCTCTCATTTCCACAGTAGTCGTTGGCTGCCATAGTGGATCGTTCCTTCCACGAACAGTAATTAAATGTTACACATATTTGTTAGTTTCCTCCGCAACATTTTCAAAGAAACTTTCAGGTAAAAATTAAAAAAAATAGTCCAATGGTTGAGTATCAGGAGGAAAATTATGTTGTGGACCAGTGTTTTCTGTAAAATCAGAAATAGTGGTCGGTGTTACGATTTTTGACCATGTTGTCATGTTTACACTATCATTTTCATCACTTTCATTTTCTTCACTTTCTTTATTAAACTCTTCCTCGTCCGACGAAAAATCACTGATATCGATATCAGATTCATCTGAAGACAAAATACTTTTGTTTTCATTGATATTTTCAATATCATCAATAGTAAAGCCTTCAAAATCGGAATCGCTACTTGCTGGCGCCATTTCTTTCACAACCAAGATAAACACTTCTCTTCGAACGTTGAAAAAACCATGTGGTCTAAAAAATTTTGCAGTATTTATACTTGAAAGGCTTCATCTCGCATTATCCCAAAGCTACGAGAATTCAATAACGTGATTTGTTTATTTTTTTAGCAATTTCGTAGAGCTATCAGATATGGCCGGATACGGCCGGTTTGAACAAATAAAGGGGAATTAATTTTGGCCGGTTACGGTCGGTTTGAACACTAAAGGGTTAATAGAAATACCACATACAGGTTGTTGTTACTATCAACAAATATAAAAACAAGTTTGGACTTCAAAAATCTATACATTTCTGAGATTACTGAAGAGCATGAAAAGTGGACATTATGAAACAAAATCTAGTCATCAGAAAAGAAAAAATTTAATTTGTTTAGGTTTGACAGCCTAGTATATGTCTCACATTTGACAGGAGAAAAATTTCATGTAGAGTGCATAAATTTGAAAGTTAAGGAAGATGGTGACAATGTCATGGTTAGGGTTGCATTCTTGGAAAAGAAATTGGTCCTACACATCAAATCAAGAGCATTATGAACCATACAACCTCTGTGGAGAACACTATACTTCTATATGCCAAGAGTAGTTTGGGCCAGTAACAGAATTTTTAGATTGACTATAACTCAAAACATACTGCAAGAATAAACAAGGAATTCATCAAAAGCAATAAAGTTTGGATGCTGCAATGAGCAGCACAATATATTACCATTGTTATCATCATTTTAATGTCTATTTCACCATGTTTGCAAGTGCTAGGCAAGAGTGTGTTGGGGCTGATCCCCTTCATGTCGCCAGCCCCTGCTTGTTGATATGCATGCATAAATTTATTTCATTTTGCAGTTTTCTTCAACTTCCAGAATACTGAGCAACAAACAGCTCACACATGTTTTTATGCAGAATACCGGAATCAAAAGGCTCTTCATGGAGCATGTCAAGAAACCTAGATATGTTTTCATGGTGGACTGTAAGCAAATGACACCATCAAGAAGCCATTATTTACAAATCAGCAAATGTATGGGAACTATGAACCCATTCACATAAATACATATATGCATACATACAGACACATGACGTGTTCAGTGAAGGAAGGGAATATTCAACATTTTACAAATTTGTTGCAAAAGCTGTTTAAAGTTTTCCAAACAATATTGATGTTTTAGCTTATTTTCTTTTTGCCAGTTGGTGAATTATTTACAAATATAAATACAAGTTTAAGTGAACTATTACTGTCTAATAAGTGTTGATATATTGAAAAAAGAGAACAGTTGGAATTTTATTTTATTATACCTTTTTCATCTCTTGTGTGTGAAGGTGCATGGCCTAGAGGTGAGGGTAATTCCCAGAGCAGTAGTGCATTGTGTTTTTCAGCAAAACACTTCATTTCACATTGTTTCAGTTCACTCAGCAACAAACTCAAGTTCCATTCAGTGGGAAATGTTGGCATGTCCACATAGCCATTGGGGTAGCATCATTCAAAAGCACCAGCAA
Organism: Octopus bimaculoides; assembly: GCF_001194135.2. Classification (NCBI taxonomy): domain Eukaryota; kingdom Metazoa; phylum Mollusca; class Cephalopoda; order Octopoda; family Octopodidae; genus Octopus; species Octopus bimaculoides. The sequence goes on from NC_068985.1 coordinate 65,347,869, forward strand.
TGCAAGTACATTGTGACCAGTGGTGTTTGGCAGCCTCTGATAGTCTGGTCAATACAGTGAATTTAAAGCTAACTTATAGATTTGAGTGTTTAGGAACTTCAATGCATTATTCAAATGAAATACATCTGTCTATATATTGTTGATATATTGACAGAAAATTGCAAATTTATAGCTATCTATCAGATCATTTAGAATGAAATGTCTGATTTTCTTATGCACCAAGTTTGACAGTTATTAACTTCAAAGTTCTATCCTGACAATTCTTTGTTTTACAACATTGAAGACTTACATCATCACTTTTCGAAATGCAATTTAAGGTGTCTGATTATATTGTGAGTCTTCTCTTGTAAATCAAATTTTGTGAACCCGTGGCTAAATCAAAAATTCGTGTTTTTTTGTGAATATGAGTTCTGTCATGGAACCAATGCATCACAGACAGCTCGAAACATCAGTGAGGTGTTTGGTGAAGATGTGGCAAAGGAGCACACTGTACATTCATGGTTTGAAAAGTTCTGGTCAGGTGACTTTACTCTTGAAAATCAGCCCCATGGTAGACCTGAGACCAAGGTGGATAATGATGAGTTGGAAACTGTAGTAGAAGCAGATGCATCTCAAACTACGTGTGAGTTAGCAGCAAGGTTTGATGTTTTGAGTATTGGACTATCTGAAACAAATCACCAAGGTAAAGAAGCTAGACAAGTGAGTACCACATGAACTGAATGAGCATCAAATGATATGTTGCCTTGAAACTTGCTGTTCTTTGCTGTCATAACATAAAAGTGAACCATTTTTGCATCGTATTGTTATGTGTGATGAAAAATGGATTCTTTTCAACAATAACAAGCATTCTGCATGGTGGTTGGATAGAGACAAAGTGACAAAACACAATCCAAAAGAGAATATTCACCAGAAAAAGCTAAGGGTGTCTGTTTGTTGGTCCAGTGCAGCTTCATGAGACTTGGTAAGTCAATTACAGCAGATGTATACATCAACCAGTTGGATGAAATGATGAGTGAACTTGCAATTAAACAACCGAGATCAGTCAATAGAGACAAGCCAATTCTCTTGCAAGACAATGCTTGACCGCATGTTGCACAAAGAACGCTAATCAAGTTACAGGAACTAAACTTAGAAGTACACTGTCATCCACCATATTCACCAGACCTTGCACCCAACTGACTATCACATTTTCCAGGCATTAGACAACTTTTTGCAATGAAAAAATTTCAAACCTGTAGAAGATGCAAAAACAGCCTTTCGTGATTTCATCACCTCTTGCTCTCCAGAATTCTTCACTGCCAGCATAAACTACTGATAAAATGGCAAAACTGTGTTGACAATTTAGGTGCATACTTTGATTAACTGCATTGCTTTTTGTTGAGATGAAGTAAAATAAACTTTCAGTTCAAAATCAGACATTTCATTCTTAATGACCTGATACTTCTAACTATTAATGTTAATTAGTGTAATCCATTATGTTTCTGTCATTGTCCAATGTTGTGGCACTTGATTCAACAAATTCTGTATTTATCAACTCTGTTAATAAATTAGTATAATAATTTTCTGAATTTGTCAGCATCAGTCGTCAATTCTTTGAAGTCTTCCACTTTTTACTTTCGATATTAGTAACAGTTGGAAGGCAGCAAGCTGACAGAATTGTTAGCATGCTGGACAAAATGCTTAGTAGCACTTCATCCACCTTTATGTTCTGTGTTCAAATTCCACCAAGGGTGACTTTGCTCTTCATTCTTTCAAGGCTGATGAAATATTTACCAGCTATGCACGGAAGTTGATGTAATCTACTACAAAATTTCAGGTGAGTTTGTCTCTTTCATTCAGAGCTTGTGGCACTCATTTTTGGCATGTGATGCTCAGTTTTGGATTTCACCCATTGAGTGAAGGTGACTGATGATGTTCTCATAAGAACAGCCCACGCATAAAATATCGGATGAAAGTGAAACATTAGAAGCAAAGCAAAATATTGTCCAAAAATGACCTCAAAATTGTGTACCCAACGTAGTTGCTGAGGTTATCTTAGTTATAAAAAAGCGTTGTTGAGTGAAAAACATAGTTTATTTGGTAGATAGATAATAAGCAGCGGCTATGTTTCATTATAACTCAAAGTTGTCAACAAACTGTCATCCAGATCAGTTGTTTTGTTCGTTAATTTCCATTAAAATATTTTTTGTTTATTTACTTTTGATTTAAAGTGAAAGAGAGGAGAAAGTAAAAGATGCATGAACATGTATTTGAAATGGACATGTGTGTGTGTGTGTGTGTGTGAAAGAGAGAGTGAGTGCCACTTACACATACATGAGAACACACACATTCACGCACTCACTCTCTCTCTCTCTCTCTCTCACACACACACACATGTAGATACAAAAAAGATGTATGCATATGCATTGATGTGTACGTATATATGACAACACACCCCTTCAGTCACACTCTTTCTCCTTTCCTGTCTCTCTCTCTCACACACACACATCCATTTCATATACATGTTCATACATCTTTCACTTTCTCCTCTCTTTCACTTTAAAACAAAAGTAAATAAATAAATGAATTTTTACGGAAATTAACAAATGCAGATGACAGTTCTACAAATCAAAATAAAGATCGCCTAAGCAACTTTCTTTATTATAATACAGATGTGACTAATTTGGAGAAACATTACTATCATTATGCACACATTGTCAGTCTCGTAATCCAACACTGTAATTTTAGTTCAAATTGAAAGTGTGAAACTATTTTCACTTTCTAATGAAACCTGGTCATTGTAACTTTCAATATCAGTGCGTTTCACTGTTGGGTAATGTCACATATATATACTAAGACACACACAAACAGACATACATTAACGCACACCTCAAGTCCATTTCTGTTCCTGTGTGTGTCTGTCTGTCTGTGTCTTTAGATGTGTGTGTGTGTCAGTCTTCACAAAAATATGTATACTGACAGACACATACACCGTCACACACGTTTGTCAGTCATATAGAAAAATGTGATGTCATCATCATTGTGGTGGTGGTAAAAGATGTCATTTACAATAGGTGACTAAAAGGAAAATGAAAATATTAAATTTTTGTAATGCAAATATGTGAATGAAAATATAGTTTAGTTGGTAGCCAAAATCTTACTGAATTTTTTGATACCCCATATGTCAAAATCAGCAACTCGGTTTTAGAATGCATAAGGAACATATGCACACACACACACACACAAACTCTCTTTTATATATATATATATA
>NC_068985.1:65351170-65374787 GCF_001194135.2 Octopus bimaculoides
ATATATGGGTGCAGGGGCAGGCGTGGCTGTGTGGTAAAAAGCTTGCTTTCCAACCACATGGTTCCAGGTTCAGTCCCACTATGTGGCACCTTGGGCAAGTGTCTTTTACTATAGTCTCAGGCTGACCAAAGCCTTGTGAGTGGATTTGGTAGACGAAAACTGAAATAAGTCCGACATATATATGAATATATGTGTATGTGTGTGTGTTTGTCCCCCTATCACCATTTGATAACCGGTGTTGGTGTATTTATGTTCCTGTAACTTAGCAGTTTGACAAAAGAGACCAATAGAATAAGTACTAGGCTTACAAAGAATAAGTCCTGGGATTGATTTCTTTGACAAAAAACCCTTTAAGGTAGTGCTCCAGCATGGCCAGTCATATATATATATATATATATATATATATATATAGAGAGAGAGAGAGAGAGAGAGAGAAAATGTGATGTCATAAACATGAACAAAAAGAAAAATGACAACATAGGAGGGATGTTTGTGTGTGTGTGTGTAGTACTGCTTCCTGTGCTCTGCAGGATTACAGTAAATCAGTCTAGTACAGAGAGACAACAGGGTAACACTGTAAGTTGGAAAGGTGAAAGGGGTGAGTGAAGTATAGTGTCGGAATGAAACAATGGATGCTAAGCTAAGAGAAGTCAAGGCACTTGTGAACATGACAGGAGGAATGAATAGGTAGAAGAAAGTGACATTAGCTTGATCGAGAAGCAAAAAAAGGAAAATGAAAAGTTGAGGCAGCTGAGATTTTAATAGATTACATGAACTGTAAGGAGACCCTTGGAAATTCTCGTTTTAAATTCCAGAAAATTTCAAAAATTCCCCCCAAAGTCTCTTTTGGGACAATACAGAAATTGTCATGGTTTGATGGTTTTAAGATGAATGGATGGATATACAAATAGATGGGTAGAGAGACAGATAGATACATACATGGGACTTACTGGTGGTGTGTGGTCTGTGTATAGCCTTGTTACTAGTTCTTGGGTTAAGTATAACTTAACATGTGTGAGAGCTTTTGAATCTATAATTCTTCATCAGACATTCAATGGTGGTTATTGCTGGCATTGGTCAAAAGTTCTGGAGGCAGTAGATGAATTTTCAGCTGTCAAGTTCATTCCAGCAGTTGAGGTTGGGTGCCTTCTTTTTGACGAAGTGTGCCTCCTTTATTCATAGGCTGACTGTATCCATTCCCCTTGCCAGTATACAGGTGGAGAAATCCCCATCACAGTGCTGGTGATGTTGCCTGAGATACACCAGCATATTATGGTAAATCAAGCCAGACATCTTAATTTGATAAGCAAAGCAACAGCATATTCTCTAGGTGGAGAGAGTTGGCTTTGTGAAGCACAAGCAAAGTTCACTATAATCGAGTTCATAGTGCATGTTGTTCAGTAACAGAAAGACAAAAAAAAAATCTATGGCAATGAAATAATAGTGATGGGGACAGGTGGAGGGTACCACTAGAGGACTCTAACTGGAGCTTTCGATATATGGTAGTAAGAAGTAGATGGCTGTTCTATGAAATACTTGTGAGCAGTAATTTCACAGTTTGTCCTCTTCTTAACTACAAATCAGTATTTTTAGGATGACACTGCTTTTCCGTGTATGGAAGGGGCCTAGAAAATGTACCTTAAAAATTGTTTGCTCACTCAATCCTGTCATCTTACTGCAGATGACTGGATGTCCAGCCATACAGGTGAGAAAATGAAGAAAACAAAATAGAAATGACTAATGAGTGGTTATTGACAAAGATCCACATAAAACTACTCGAGAACTGGCAAAAGAACTTCAAGTTAGCCAGAAAACTGCCTGCAACCACTTGCACGTGATCAGAAAATCAAAAAAGCTCAACAAATGGGTACCATACAATTTGAATGAAAATCAGAAAATGCGAAGATATGAAATTTGCTTGTTGCTTCTTCATAACCAGACCGATCCATTTCTCAACAGTATTGTAACAAGCAATGAAAAGTGGATTCTATACAATGATAAAAACGTTCTTCACAGTGGTTGGACCAAAATGAAGGACCAAAAACTTTCCCTAAACCCAAGATCTTCAAAAAGAAGGTTATGGTGATTGTTTGGTGGTGAACTGCAGGACTCATCCACTATAACTTCCTAAACCCCAGAAAAATCATTGCTGCAGAAACATATTGCCATGAAATTGCCAAAATGAATGAACAACTGCTACTCCTCTGTCCCAAACTGGTCAACAGAAGAGGGCCAATCATCCTTCATGACAATGCTTGACCACACATTTCACTAATAATGCTCCAGAAGTTGAGGGAACTTGGCTAGGAAGTTCTTCTCCACCCAGCTTATTCCCCAGACCTCTCTCCTACCAACTACCACAATTTCAAGCACCTTGATGGTTTCTTGCAAAAGAAGGAGTTCAAAAATCAAACCAATGCTGAAAGTGCATTCAAAGAGTTCATCAGCTCCAGAACTCCAGATTTTATTTTACCAGAATAAACAAACTTGCAACTTGTTAGCAAAAATGTGTTGATTGTAATGGTACTTACTTTGATGAATAAAATTTCCGCATTGTTGAAATATATTGTGATGAATTTCATGTTTCAAAACATTGCTTACATTTTACTCAGCCTGATAGTATTTGTTTATCTCACAAAGGCCTTTGACAACTAGAAAACTTGGTGTAAATGTTTAGCTGTATAAACTGTGTACAAAGTGCATTCAGCAATGATTTTAGCAATGCATTTAGCATGAAGGTAGATGTCCATCAATAACTCCTCCTATTATTCATAGTTCTGTAGGTTATCATAGAGGAGTTTTAGACTAGCTGGGTGTTCATATGCTTATAATCTAGTTTTTATAATTGTATCTATTATGGAATTAGAGAAGAAATGCCAGATCAGGAAGAAAATTCTAGAATTGCGAGGCCTTATGGTAAACTAAGCAAAGACTAAGGTGTCAGTAAGTAGGAAAGAAATTGGTTTCTTCGTTGGCAACAATGATCTTCTTTGGGTGAAAAGCAGATTATATGATGCTTGCATTCAAACTGTGACGTTGCATGGTAGTGAGACATGGATCTTGAATGTAGAAGACTTATGAAGACTAGAAAGAAATGGACCCAGTATACTCTAATGGATGCGTAATGTTAGAGTGCATGAAGAAGAGAAAATAATAAAATTGTCTTCTGAGGTTTCAGATGTAATGTGGAAGAGAAAAGACTGTGCTGGTTCAGGTATATGATGTGTATGGGGGATTAATGCTGCATATTGTAGTGTAAATGCTCTGACTTAGTGGAAACAGTGGAAGAGGGAGACTAAAGAAGACTTGGAATGAAATGATTAAAACTGATCTGAATATGTTGCCTGTCATAAAGGAAATGACAAAGGATCATATTGATTGGTAAGGCAAGAGAAGATCTCACCATTCACATAAGCATGATGAAACACACTTTCAACTTCTCTCACTTAGGCCTATTTATAAGATCAGACTGTCCACCACTCTCTCCTAGCAATATATGAAGATATTGATGGAAATATTTTAATATATATGTTAGAGCAGTAAGCCAGCTAGGTTAGGAGGACAGATATGTATATAGAAGGAGAAAGACAGAAAAAAGGGGCAAAAAGAAGAGGATATGTAAAGTGAGATAATAGGGAGGGGAGAAAGGATGTACAAGTGTATTGAAAGAAAATGGGATAGTTTTGTTTGTTTACATACAAAATCTAAGGAATGTATCTGATTGAGAAGGTCAGGAATTTGGGGATGAGGATGAAATGAACTAGGTGTCAGGGTGTGGTTAAGAGTTTTAGCAGTGGAAAGAATTAGTAGTAAATGGTATAAAGATGTCATGTCAAAGTGCTTTGGACTAAATAATAATAATGATGATAACCACACACACACATATAGACATATATATATATATATATATATATATATATATATGTGAGTAAAAATAAATACAAAAAAGGTGGTTTTTTTGTATGATTGTGTATAGAGGAATATATTATTTTGTTTAAAAGAGTTCCAACACTGTCTGTTTTTTATGTTTTATTTATATTCCTGCAGAACCAATGTGGGGTATAGAATATGGAATATACAATATATAATATAATATACAATATATAATATAAAATAAAATAAAAATGGATGGCACCATGAAAGAAAGTATTGAATGTAGATGAAATATTGAGTGTTCAATATAAAGGATCAAATATATAAATATATATATATATATATAGGTTCAAAAAAGGAAAAAGACAAAAAAAAACGTGTGATACAGATTGTGTTACTAGATGCTCAGGAAAGGATATATATACACACATACATAAGCATATATACATATACATACATATATAAACATGCATCTGCCTGCTACCTTCTCCCATGTGTGACAAACTGACCAGCTGAGTTGTCTTGTTTCTTCGCCTTTAACTGTACATCATCCATCTATATGCGTTTATACCCTGTTAATACTAACCAGCCTTTAATTTAATCTAATTTAATCTCACTTATATGTTGTAGAAGACAATTGCATTTGCATGGATGATGGCTCACTTGCAGTTAGTGATTCTGCAAAGAAAGAGGCTTGGAAGCAACACTTTCAAAGGTTACTTCATGTGGAGAACATATGGAAGAAAGAGTGTCTGCCTAATGTGGACACCACAGAGGGAACAGCTGTCCAAATAGACAGTAAATTGCTAGATAAAGCCATGAAGGATATGAAGACAGGGAAAGTCCATCAGGAATCACTGCTAAGATGCTTAAGATATCTGGTGGAATGGGATATGGTCTAGTCACCTATATAGTTAATCAGCTGCCCACATGGGAGTTATACCCAATGACTGGTGTAACTACAAAAGTAAAGGAGACGCTGCAGACAGAAATATTACAGAAATATCAAATTGTTGGATCAGGTGATGAAAGTTTCAGAGGGTCATAGCTCTATTAATAAGAAAGAGAGTTAGTCTAGATAAGATGCACTTTGGTTTTGTGCCATGGAGAAGCACTACTGATGCTATATTCTTGGTAAGACAGCTGCAGCACAAGTACTTAGCCAAAAATAAACTTCTGTACCTGGTTTTTGTTGATATGGAGGAAGCCTTTGACAAGGTCCCCCACTCCATTAGCTGGTGGTCAATGCAGAAGCTAGGGATAGATGAGTGGTTGGTAAGAGCCATACAAGCCATGCACAGGGATGATGTCAGGAACAAGTATATCAATGAATTCAGTGTACAAGTAGAAGTTTGCCAGAGAGTGGTTCTCAGCTTCTTCTTGTTCATCATAGTCCCCCAGGCCGTAACAAGGGAATTTAAAATGGGCTACCTTTGGGGGCTCCTCTATGCTAATGATCCTGCTCTTATAGCGGAATCACAACCAGAATTAGAGAAGAAATTTCAGGTGTAGAAGCAAGGTCTGGAATAAAAGGGCCATAGAGTTAACTTAGCAAAAACCAAAGTCTTAGTAAGTAGGAAGACTGACAAATCGCTAATCCTTTCAGGGAGATGTTCCTGCTCAATATGTAGAAAAGGTGGAGGTAGAAACTCCATAAGGTGTACCCAGTGCAAGCTATGAACACATAAGTCATGCAACAGTGTCAGATGAAGGTTAACAAAGAAAGCAGTCTTTGTATGGGGCAGATGTGTAGGCACAATAAACACTAGGAATGTACAAAGAATAGACTTCATGAAATGCCCAGTGGAATATTTAGAAGGTGTAGATAGCTTCCATTAGCTAGGTAACCAAAGATGTACCTACTAAATGGTCTGGGCAAAGTTCAGAGAGTTGCTACCTTTGTTGGTAAAAAAGGGCTTCTCATTCAGAGTGAAAGGTGGATTGTAGGATGCCTGTGTGTGAACAGCCATGCTACATAGTAGTGAAACATGGGCTGTAGCTGCAGAGAACATGTGAAGGCTAGAAAGAAATGAAGCTAGTACACTCTACTGGATGTGCACATAACACAGAGTGTAAGTGTCTTAAGAAGAAAATTGGGTATAAGTAGCATCAGACATAGAGTGTAAGAAAGAAGATTGCACTGGTATGGTCATATGATGCATATGGATGAGGACAGTTGCGTAAAGAAGTGCTGATCTGTAAATGTGGAGGGAGACTCAGGGAGACATGGGATAAGGTGGTAAAATATGATCTTTGGATGTTGAGTCTCATGCAGGTAATGACAAGTGACCAAGATTTTTAAAGATTTGCTGTGCTTCAAAAGTTACATCAAGCTAAGTGAAATCATAACCATAACCAGTGTTGGTGACACGTAAAAGGCATTCATGGCAATGACATGTGAAAGTCACTCAGCACACTCTGTGGAGTGGCTAGCATTAGGAAGGGCATCCAGCCATAGAAACAAATCCAAAACAGACAGGAGCCTAGTGCAGCTCCCCCAGTCTACCAGTTCCAGTCAAACCATCTAACCCATGCTGGCATGAAAAATGAGCATGGAATGATGACATACATACATACATGCATGGAAGGAAGGAAGTAATGTAAACATTTTATATATTAAAGACTTTTGTCTCATTCATGGAGACTCCTCAGATATGAGTTTTACAGAACATTTCTTTGCCTTTTATAGAAATCTATAAGAGGATGTTTTGTTTTGTTTAGAAAAGGAGAAAGAGAAAAGAGGAAAGAAGGGAGGAGAGGAAGAAAGAGAGGAAGACAGAAAGGACAGAAAAAAAAAGAGAAAAGAAAGAGAGAAAGAAAGAAAGTATTTGGGGCTGGTCTAAAACACTCGAAGGTGGTGCTTCAGCATGGCTGCAGTTAAATGACTGATACAAGTAAAAGAATACACTTACACATACATCCAAAGCTTCTCTCTCTCCCACTATATACATACTAACACGCTTGTAGATATACACATACATACACTCACACATACATAAAGCAATATATGTGTGTGTATATGGATTCCATATCAGAGCTAGACGAAAAATTCCAGGTGTGGAAGAAAATCTTGGAATCTAAGAGCCTTATGGTTAACTTAGCAAAGACAAAGGTCCTAGTAAGTAAGAAAACTGACAGGACTCTACCCCACCCTGGTAGGTGGCCCTGTTCAATTTGTAGGAAAGGTGTAGGCAGGAACTCCATACAATGTGCCCAGTGCAAGTTATGGACTTACCAGAGATGCAATGGGTCATTTGGAAGATGCACAGGAACCTTAAAAATTTGAGAAATTGATTCTCTCAAATGCCCTGGTGGATCATTAGACGTAGTAGATAATTTCTGCTACCAAGAGGACCAAATTAATAGTGGGTAAGATGCAGAGTGTGACAGCTAGAATAAGAATAGGATGGAAGAAATTCAGGGAGCTGCTACCTCTCTTGGCCATGAAAGGTTTCTCTCTCCAAGTGAAACAAAGATTGTACGACGCATGTATACAGACATGGGTCCTGAATGCAGAGGACATGCAATGGTTAGAAAGGAATGAGGGTAGTATGCTCCACTGGATGTGTAATGTAAGTGTACATGTTCAACAGAGTGTCAGTGTTCTGAGAGAGAAGTTAGGCATAAGAGGAATTGGTTTGTACAAGAGAGGAAACTGCACTAGTTTGGGCATGTGATGTGGATGGATGCTGACAGCTCCATGGAGAAGTGCCGATCTCTCAAAGTGGATGGAACATGTGTAAGTGGGAGACCCAGGAAGACATAGGATGAAGTACTGAAAAACAACCTCAGGAAGCTAGACTTTTCAGATGAGATAACAAAGGACTGAGATACCTGGCCATACTCAAGAAGACCCATATCCTACAGCAGAAGTGTTAAGACTGATCCTTCTGGTGATGTAAAGAACTCATGGTGGTGCTATGCAAAAGTACCTGTGTGGTGCTATGTAAAAGAGCCCATGCAGCAACACATAAAAGTGTCCATGTGGTCACACGTAAAAGCACTTATGTGGTGCCACATAAAAGCATCCAGCACACTCTGTAAAGTGGTTGGCATTAGGAAGGGCATCCAGTCGTAGAAACCACACCAAATCAGACTGGAGTCTGGTGCAACCCCGCTAGCTTGCCAGCTCTGGTCACACCATACAACCCATGCCTGCATGGATAACGGATGTTAAATGGTGATGATGATACACAGACACACACAGGTACATACATACATACATACACATCTCTCTATCCACCCATCCACCTACTCACATATATATATTATACATACACACATTGCATATGTACACCCAAACACATATACACACATGTGCACACTCATACACACACACTCACACATCTGTTTGTATGTATGTATATTTTATACCATCCAGGTGTTTTGAATGTAAGTTGAGGACTGAAAAAGTGATTCTTAAGTAAGTATAGTCACAATTATAAAATATGAAAGAAATCCAAAAAGTTTAAGTCCAATATAAAATGAAAACACACTTGTCCAACGTTAATTAATTTCATACAAAATGATACGCTTGGAGAGGGTCAAACTTGAGTATTGAAGTACTCACATTACCCCTTAAAATTAATACATGAAGGAATTATAAAGGCAATGAAACTGGACATCACACAACTGACGACACCAAAGAAAAAAAAAGAAATAACATACTTTTCCATTTATCAACACACTGAAGTAACCAACATTTTTCACACTATAAAAGCAAACTTACAAATACCCCTACAAAGCCCCAAAATGAAAAATCTGGTTGATGAAAACCTTTTTACGAAACAGTAAATGTAAACCCAAAATATCTTAAAAAACATCTCATGAGGGCAAAATTCACATCAATGATTCAGAATTCTTCATGAAGGACAGTGGAGATAACAAATGTGGAACATGTAACAACAACTTCAAATATTTGGACAGTGATTTCCACATAAAATTTAAAAGTTGATTTTCCTTCAAATAAATGCAGATATGAACTGTAAGACACAGAATCTCATATACTGCATAACCTGCCCCGACTGCAAGGAAAATTATATTGGCGAAACCAACAATTCCCTTTGCCATCGTGCAAAAATACAGAGACTGCATATCTGACAAAAGGAACAATACAAGATACCACTGAATAAGCATCTGGAAATATATGGAGACAACAAATTCAAGATCTTTCCCTTCTATAAATGCTTGAGGGGTGACCCAAAGTTCCGAAACGCAATGGAACTGATTTTTGTCAAAAAATTCTCAGTGAAATTAAACATATGAAAGAAAAGTGAAGACATTTCCCCCTTTTTTTCTCTCTGCTCTTCTGTATATATATTTATCCTCTTAACTTAGTAGCCAACTTACTGCTCTCTTTACTCTTTTACTTGCTTCAGTCATTTGACTGTGGCCATGCTGGAGCACTGACTTTAGAGCAAATCGACCCCAGGACTTATTCTTTGTAAGCCTAGTACTTATTCTATCGGTCTTTTTTACCGAACCGCTAAGTTACGGGGACATAAACACACCACCATCGGTTGTCAAGCGATGCTGGGGGGACAAACACACACACACATACATATATATATACACATATATGACGGGCTTCTTTCAGTTTCCGTCTACCAAATCCACTCACAAGGCTTTGGTCAGCCTGGGCTATAGTAGAAGACACTTACCCAAGATACCACGCAGTGGGACTGAACCCAGGACCATGTGGTTGGTAAGCAAGTTACTTGCCACACAGCCACTCCTGCGCTCTAATCATAAATATATTGAAATGTTTCCATCAATTTCTTTCATATTTTTGAAATGCTTTAACAGACGAAGGTTTACATAATGGATGCATTTCCTATTATACCTTACAAAAACCTGAAAGATACGTATTGAATGATTTCAAAATATTACTACTTGGTTTGACTTCATTATTACAACTAATACTACTCAATACCAGTACAAACTAGCCTGACTAGACTCCACTAATGCAGATATCCTAGCAACGATTTGGAATAGTCTGTTACACTTGACTCAAATCAAAACTTTTGGTACCATATATGTGTGTTCACATGTGCACTACTGAGCTTTTTACCCAACTTCTTCCCCAAGACCCCTCCCCACTGTCCTCCATTGCAGTTTTTCTTTGATATCACTAATCTTTCTCACTATCCTGAATTATTTCATTTGATATCCATCATCCCTCATCCTTAATACTGTCCTCTTCACCCCCATTTTACATTAACCCCTCCTCTCCCAAGTCATCTCACCTCTACCACCATACATCTCTAAACATGATTCCAAAACAAATAGAATAAAAGGCATCTGTAACTTTCAAACAATACAGGGACAAAATCAAGATAGGTCAGAAACAGCTAGATGCTGTACAACAAATGAGAAGAAACTCCATGTCTTGATCCTCAATTTGCAGAATGTGTAAATCTTCCCTTTTGTCTCTTCTCTAAGTATACTTGGACACCTAGCTTCCCTCTAGTAATGCTCGCTGATTCTACATTTTTTCCAGTCTTTCCAAGCCTACCTCTTAGGCTTAAAATCAACTGTGTCATTCTACCATTATGTCACATTCATTCTGGATGAAAGCTTGCATCAACTGGCCTACTGTCCTGAGCAGGTTATTCCATAAGAATTTCCTGTCATCTGTGCTTTCAGTCTCTATCCACATTTCTCTATCATGCACATCAGCTAGAATTTCTCTAAATCTATGACCTACAACAAGTTCATTTAGCTTCCATGGCTTCCTTCTCTACACTCATCTCTGAGTCTGCCTAGCACTCTGAAGCCACTAACCACTAATTTATGCTGGATAATGCATTTTACACAAAGGTCTGCCTTTCTAATTTCCTGTCTCACCAAAATAGGGACATCATTGTAAATGCTAAATATATAATCTGATTTTATAAAATACTTTTTTCAAATTTACTTAGAATTATAATTTACATGGCAGATGCACAGGAACAATAAGCACTAAGGACTCACTGGAATTAGATTCTCTAAAATGCCCAGGAGACCCTCTTAAGATTGTAGATAGTTTCGGTTATCTAGGTAACCAAATTAGCAGTGCTGGACGAGGTTCTGAAAGTATTGTTGCTAAAATAAGAATAGGATGGAGGCGGTTCAGAGACCTATTACCTTTGTTGACAATAAAAGGACTCTTTCTCAGAGTGAAAAGCAGATTGTATGATGCTTGTGTATGAACAGCATGACACCATGGTAGTGAGATATATGCTCTGAATGCAGAAGAGAGGTGTAGACAAGAGAGGAATGAAGCCAATACGTTACAACCGATATGCAACATCAGTGTGCATGTACAACAAGTGCAAATGTGCTAAGAGAAGAGTTGAGCATAAGAGGAGGTTGATGCTGCATGCAAGAGAGAAGGCTACGTTGGTTTGGGTATGTGATGTGTATGAATGAAGACAGTTATATAAAGAAGTACCGATTACTTATAGTGGATGGTACCCGTGGAAAGAGATCCAGGAAGACATGGGATGAGGTAATGAGGAGCGATCTAAAGATATTAGGCCTCAAACAGATGACAATGGACAAAGATGTCTCGCAATATGAGGTTCATGAGAAGGCCAAAATACCTCAGCAAAACTGAGTTCGGGAAGAGCTGTGTGTTTCACCTACATGTAACAATAATATTTTTCACACACACTACCCCAATAAACCAAATTATATCTTTTCTTTTTCATGCACTTCGTTTATCTCTCTCTTCCCACTCCTGCAGTCCAGTCCTGTCCTCCCTGCCCACTGTATCATTACTATCTTGTTGTGCCTCCTCAACAGACCTAGGTTTCACCAATCACAACATCCGCCTTCCCCACCTCTTTGCATTCACATGAACTTCCAGTTTGTGCATCCTTGACAGTGCTCTGTCATCCCATTTATATTCTCATTCCCACACTGACACATCACCACCATCTCTCTGACTCTCTTTCACTCACTCACTTTCTCTTTCTTTGACTGAGGTAACCACGAATTTCCTCTACAGCAAGACACCTGTTTCTGTCCCTCTGTCATACTCTAACCTCTCATCACCTGGCAGAAAGTCACCTCTTCCAATATCCCTCTACCTCTGAAAGGAACTTTGTCTTGCAAGTTACTTGGTGACCTTGTCAGTGCTAGTGCCACATAAAAATTGTCCAGTCCATACTGTAATGTGATTGGCATTTAGCAGTAAAAACAATGCCAAAGCAACGTCACCGGTGCTGGTGTCACATGAAAAGCACCCAGTATACTCTGTAAAGTGGCTAGCATTAGGAAGGGCATCTGGTCATAAAAACCATGTCAAAACAGATAGTGGAGCTTGGTGCAGCCTTCTGGCTTAACATCTCCTGTCAGCATGGAAGATGGATGTTAAGTGATGATGGTGGTGGTGGTGGTGGTGGTGGTGTGGTGTAAAGTGAAGTGACAAGTTTTGAATAATTATATCAATAAATCATTACTGCATGTGTGTATTTGTGAATATATTCAATTTTGTGGCTTTGCTCAAAATTAAATTCCAGTATTTCCTGCTATTTTATGTTTATGATGCATCTGTTTATATTCATTTAAGTTCAATTCAAAAGTCAATAATATGCACAATTCTTATTACAATTTCATATAACAATTTTGATGTATACATAGCTGAATATGAGCTAAAGACTCATTTAATATTATGATGCTTAAATAATTTTGTTTTACTGAATTTACTTATAAGTAGATTCACTTTGAATCAAAAATTATGCAACAAATTTAAGTATAGTTTATTGTGTTCTAAAAGCTACATTTTCATATGTCAATGAATAAAAAAGTTCCAGTTATTTTATGAAATCAGTTACAATTCAAGATTATTTAAAAATTTAATTGAAACATTTAGGAGTATATTTTAGTTAGAAATATGATAATAAAAGATAAGTATTAAGCATTTTAAACTTGTAATGCTTTCATATCATGCAATTGCTACTATTATAACCACCTGATATTGTAATTTCTATTTCTGTCAACATATGGAGTATAGATATCTGGATTTCTATGCATGATATCCAGAATGATCCCAGAGTTAGTAAAAGTAGTAAATTAGTTATTTCATAATAAATGTGATGTGGTATAATTTGAGGGTAGCTTCCTATACTTACCTTTTTCAAGCCCTTAATCACACCATCCCCTGGTACAGAATGTGCATTTACTAAGTGAGCCCAACTGGAAATAAGATAAACACCTCCAGTATATTGATGAAACACAGTAGAACCAATGTCTGAGAATTTTCTGAAATAAATTAAAAATACATAGAAAATGGTTTAAAATGAGAAAATAGGGGTTGTACATAAAATATTTGAAAAGTACAAATGTTGATTTCTACACACAATTGCTTTTCATATGTAATTTTGAGAAAACATCATGCTGCTATGTGTTGCTAGTTGTTGACAATGCATTCATTTTTTCATCTTGTTTCTGATACAACCATTTGAATGAATAAATGTAATGTGAATTTAATCCTGATGAACAATAATCAATACTGCATTCCATTTTTTTCAAGTAAAAGAATATTACAGATAGAACTTTAGCAAATTTTCATCTTGAGATGAAATTCCCATTTGAAGTTGAACTTTTACTCAATGTGAATGGTACTCTTACTTCAAAGATTGAAAAAGCACTACCTTTCTCAGATTACATTGATGCTATGTTTCTTCAGCATGTTTAAATTTTATATTAACTTGATTTGTGATGGTCGTTTAACCATAAACTGACTCTACATTCAAATATACTACTATCTCCAAGACCAGTCATGTAGCTATTGTATATGACAGTCACGATGTTAAGAATAAGCACTGCTCAAGTTCTTTTGGATAACAAGCAGGCAGCTTTACAAAGCTTAAAATGTGAACTATTTCAAATGGGTGGGTCCTCCTGCAATGCACTTTTGTTGGATATGTATTTATAAGTTAAAACAATTTTTTCAGAAAAATAATGTTGTCCTCAACAGATGCCTAACTAAGGTATTTCCAATATAGAAAGTTATTATGTAATTACTTCATTTACTGGCACCTATCTTGTTTTCTCATCTGTCACTTATACCCTCATTATGGTCTTAGGATGTGGGGGTGGGGAAAACAGAGCCTAAACAGTGTAAAAGCCACCATCTGTGCACTAGAAATAATTCATAAATTCAAAATAAAAAAAATAAACAGAAGTTAAAACACTGATTTGGCTGATATTTGTGATATTTCAAAATCAAAGGATGTTAAAGAATGTTGAAGTCACTTATTTCTTTTTGAAAACTGTAAACCATTTACAGAATTCATTTTATATGTTTATAATGGCTTGCTGTAATTAACTTTTATTAATATTATTTCTCCTTTTAAGGTGGCAAGCTGGAGGAATCATTAGCACATCAGGCAAAACACTTTGCGGTATTTTGTTAAGTCTTTACGTTCTGAGTTCAAATGGTGCCAGGGTCAACTTTGCCTTTCATCCTTTCTGGGTCAATAAAATAAGCACCAATTGAGCACTGAAATTGGCCTTGTGCCAAAATTTGAAACCAATATTATTTCTTCTTTTGTTAAAGTTTCTAAGTGAGATAAAATAAGCTAGTCTGTAGTCTTTGGTGTCTTTCACAAAGAATTTGAATTCAAATTCCAAACTGGTTCTGAATCACTCAAGATGAATGTATTCTTTTCCTATAAGATTTTTGCTAAGCAAGTTAAAATGACTTGTCGTGTCTACCATGAAATGCAACTTTACCAGCCAATTGGAATCTTTCAATTCAGGATAGCTATAAGAATTTGTAAGAATTGTATGTAAGGTGTAAATCTTTTCTGAACATCACCTTTAGAAAGCAGTTGACATAATTGCTTAATTATACCCAATAAAACTTTTACAAAAATTGTTAGGCAATAGACAAGACAAATAAACTACAAAGGAAGCTAACAATAAACCTGAGACAACAACAGAACTTTAGAAAAGTTAATTTTAAAAAATCCAAAATACCAAATAGAAAAGTGAAAATTAATTATCAAAGTCTGACAAAATCAAACCAAATACAAAATTAATCCATACCTGGTTGTTATATTACTAATGGAGGGCTAATAAATGACATTTCTATAGACCCAACTAGCACCTGCTGGTTTGAACGATGCTAAAATTGCCACTGAAAATTATTTCTGTTTGCTCAAAGAATATATAGAATAATTTTGAAAACATAAGATTTCAAAGAGCCATTTGTGGCAGTGTAAAAAGACTGGTTTCTAGTGCCAGCCCTCATGGAAGATTGCAAAATATAAATAAAAGGAAGACGAAAAGCTTTCCTGGATATATGAGTGTGATGAACAAAAGCTTATGATGTGTACTACATCAATAACTTGTTTTACTGAGTATTCAGTATCAATAAAATTTATTGAAAATGTTTATTCATTTAACAAGTACATATGAAAAACTCCTAAAAAACAAGATAAGACTTTTCATGAACAAATAGTAAAACGATTCTTATGAGAATCTCATAATCCATAAATAGAAGTTTCCATTGATGAAGCTATTATTTGGTTGTAGGTGCTCTTTTAAAAGTAGGTAACAGATTCTCAAAACCTATGAAGGTTGGGTTCATGCTGATTCACACAATGATTACATAAATAACTTAAAGGAAAAATAATTGAATTAAACCTTGGAAGTGGAGTTGTAATTGACTTGATGGAACCTTAATGTTTTTTTTTTATTTATGCCATTATATTTTTATAAGTTTTTCTCTTCCAAGAATTTATTCCTCAAACTTTGACAAATAGCATATGTGGAATAGCAGATGTTAAATGAAAGGGAATGCTTGGAGGTTTCTCAGTTCCAAAGATAATGACATCCCTTCAAGTTGGTGTTAATGCAGTTCGTAAACACGGTGAAGTGAGCAGAGATCAAAAGCCAAGTAGCAGAGTTTTCCACATGAGCTGGAAGTTAGAGGCAATCTAGTGGCAGCTAGAGCATGCCTCACTCAGTGCTCATCAAGCCATTGATGACACCTTAGCTTGATAGTTTCATAAGCTTGATAGCAGATGATTCACAGCAAGAATTTCCAGATCCATAGGAGGAATGTTACATTTCCATAGGGTGGCCACCAACTTGAACTTTGTATCTCTTTGTCTGTCTTCCAATTGATTGTTGGTCTTTAGTCAATTCCTTGTAGAAGACCACATTGACTAGGCAGAAGGGGAGGGGCATCCTGATGAGATGGCCAGCCCAGCAAAGTTGACACTTGACAATAAGAGATTTGATGCTGAAGAAGTTGCATCATTCGAAGATGGTTCAATGCGGATCCCTGTCTTCCCATGAGATGTCCAGGATGTGTTGGAGAGACCTGATGTGAAAAGATTTGAGAATCTTTGGGTGCTTGCAGTAAACCACCCATGTTTCCACACCATATAAAAGAATAGATAAAATGAAGGACTGAAACATAGCAAGTTTTGTAGGAATGGTCAGATTCTTTATGAGAATTCTGGTCCAAAACTAACCAAAAGCTGTAGATGCCTTCTGTATTTGACATTGGACCTCCTCATCATTAGAGCAATTGTTAGACAGGATGAACCTGAAGTAGGTGAATGGCAACACAATGTTGACAGTGTTGCCACCAATGCAAAGAGAGGAAACCTAAGGTGGTGAGTGGAGACCATGTTGATGGCATTACTTCTGTTTTCTAGGTGTTAACCTACAGACTGAGTTGTTGAAAAATACTTGCTATCATATTCAGGATATGCTGCATCAATTCTTGATTGTGAGTTGACAATCTACGGTCATCTGCATACTGGAACTCAAAGATCATGGCAGTCTGAGACTTAGATTCGGATTTGAGTCATCAAAGGCTGAAAACACTACCGTCCAGATAGTAGGTGACCGTGATTCCATTGTCAGGATCAAGTTCACTCCACATGAAGAGAGTATCAACTGTGATGAAGAGGTTGAAAAGAACCAGAACAAGTACACAGCTTTGTTTCACACCAATGCTGACATCAAAAAGGTCTGATTCTTGACTGCCAATGACCACACAAGCATTCATGAAATTCTTGGATGAGTTGCAAAAACTTTAGTGGACACCAACACTGCTGCAGAAGACTCCAGAGCTCACAATTTATAAGTGTTGAATGCCTTTGATAGATCAATGAAAATCAAGCAGAGATCTTAATGCTGTTCTCAACACTTCTCTTTAATTTCACATACAACATCATGCCAGTGGTACTGCAAATCCTGTGGAAACCACACTGTGACTCTTGGAGAACTCTCAAAATGAGAAAGGAGACTAATCTGGAGAAGAGAATGTCAGAATTTTCCCAGCCACATCTAAAAGGGAAATCCCACAATTATTTCCACAGATAGAGGAATCACCCTTTTTCATATAGATGGAGATGTTTCCACTTCTAAGGAAGGAAGCTGGCATCCCAGGCAGCCTTGGATAGTCTGTGATGGCTGCGCAGTGCGATGCCACCATACTTGTAGATTTCAGGAGCAATTTTGTCTGACCCAGGTGACCTCCTTAAAGGAGAATGGAGCATATAATCTCTAAATGATGGTGGGGTTGAGAAAATGACTTAGAGCTGCTGGATCAACTTCATGGTACCAGTTGAAAAGATCTTTCAAATGTTGTGCCCTTTGAAAGAGGATCTAATCAGAATCCTTCAGAAGTGTTCTCATCAGTACTACAAACAGGTACATTGTACTTGGATGATGGACCATAGAATACTTTGATGGCTCCATAAAAGTAGTGACTGTCATTGGAGTCAGAGTAGCAATGAATCTCTATGGCTTTCTTGATCCACTAGCTCTTCTCTATTTGCTGCTCAAGGCATTGGACATCAGAGAGAGGTGAATGCTACTCATCCCAAAGAAGTGAGGACAAAGGACTTACAAGAAATACATCATACGCTTTCTTCTTTGCTACAAGGAGATCACAGATTTCTGCCTAATTATCATCAAACCAGTCATGATGATAGCATTTGGTAAAGCAGAAAGTGTCTGTGGCAGCAGCAAGCAGTAGATCACAAAGAGAGAGCCATGCATCTTTGATGTTCAATTCAGAAGGAGCAGAAGGTTTTTAAGTGCATCTCCACCTTGCTTTGCTTGAGACTTGAGATTACAGTTGGGCCTAGGTTTTGGAGGCTTGAGATGAGCTTGTGAGCATATCTGAAGGTAGAGTCAAAACTGAATGAGACAGTGGTCAGTCCAACATTTGGATTCATGCACACGAGGTCTGATCAAAAAGTATCCAAACTGTTGCCATAATAACGAAGCTACAGCATGCGAAGTGAAAGTATTTGACAAAGACTAACTTTGAACTCTAAAGTTGTCATGGTGATACCTGCTCAGAGGCCTATGCAAAGTTGCAGAAAGTGTATGGACAGGAGTGTATGAACCACATACAAGTGTACGAGTGGTTCAGACATTTGCAAGATGGCCAAAAAAGTGTTGATAGTGACAAACGTTCTGGGAGACCCACAACCTGCAGAACTGAGCAAAACATTGCAGATGTGCATGTAGCTATGAGAGGAAATTGTTGCATCACCATCCATGAGTATCAGAGGATGTGCAGATTAGTTATGGTTCAGTTCAGTCACTGAAGATTTGGATATTAGTCTGCCAAGTTCGTGCCACAACTAAGACACTCAGGTTTCAGATGCACAAGATTTTGATTGTGTTAAGAACAATGAAAAATTTTTGAAAACTTAGCATAGGCCTCTGAACAGACATCACCAAGCTTTTGGCAAAATTTGATGCCGATTCTCTGCTCAACTTTCTCTGTCATGGTCAATGCAATGATCACATGCTACACACCTTCCTTTCAAGCACTACTATAAACAGCGGAAGTGAGCTAGAATGCTAAAACTTAGTGTGCATGCACAGCAGAGTTCAAGGTCAATTTGTGCTAAGCGGCTTCACTCTCTGTGGTTTAGCTTCATTACTACGGCAACAGTCCGGATATTTATTGATCAGACTATGTGTGTGTGTGTGTGTGTGTGTTTGTGTGTGTGTGTGTGTGTTTGTGTGGGGGGGGGTGTTCACTCATTAACAAAAACTTATCTGGTCATGGGGAAATATCACCTTACTGAGAAACAGGAGAGACTTAGCAACAAGTGGGGTATGGTATTGAAGGATATGAAAGTGTGATAGAACAGGTGCAAGTGTTGTGCTGATGAGGTGAATACATGGCTTCCCCAGCTGGGGAGGGGGGAGAGAGAGAGAGAGATGAAGTTAGGGTATATGAGAGAGAGAAATAGGATAGAGGAAGGTGGATAGATAAATGTGCTAAAGTAAAATTAGTGTGACAGATAATTAGAAGGGGATTGAGTCAGATGCAGTGAATGTCAGTTTGGGGAGGAGAAGTGAAGAAAAAGAAATAAGAATGGGTCATGGGGGAGAAGATGATAAAGGACAGTAGAGGGAGTACCATATGAAGTAGTGTCGGTAACACAGAAGGTTGATGGAGGGATGGGTATCAGAAGATAAGTTATATTAGGGAAGCCTTGACAGGACAACAATGTTGGAATATTCAAAAACAAGTTCTAGAAATACTGGAATTTGTCTTTAAAGAAAACTAGGAAATGAAATTCATGCCATCAACTGAATGAAATAAGCTTACACATTAATACACAGAAACACATATAATAGTAGTTCACAATACAAGTTAGCCAAAATTTGTGACACAACAGTTAAATTAAAATTACAGATAAATAAAAAATAAGAATAAGGTAGATTTAAAAAAGTACTTATAAATCAAATTTATATATATATATATATATATATATATATATACTAGCAGAGGCATCCAGCATCGCCAGGAGATAGAATTGTTCCTTATATATTGGAAGAAAAAATCTGGGATACAACTTATTCTTTAAATGGGAAATCAATTCTGAATTCATAACACAAAATAATAATGATGATGATGATGATGATGATGACGATGATGATGATGATGATGATATACAGCCATGTGTTGAGAGATATTCTTTGGGGTTTGGATAATTCACCTTTGGAAACATGGGTGTTTTGTTCAACATCCTTAACCTTTTCATTACTGTATTTATTTTGAGATGGTCTGTGTTTCTTTCAATTACTTTTACTAAGAATTTAGTAAAATAACTTAGTTATTATTCAGCTAGTGTTAGACTAAGGTTTGGCGAAAAATTTTAATTCAAAACTTATGAAAACACGACATTTGTAATCAGAGCCAGAGCCGGTTTCTAAAAGTGGGATGAGCTACTCGATCTGAAGAAAATTCAAACTGGGCCCCACCTACAAAGTCATGCACTGTTTATCTTGATATGAGATCACTATGTCACACACTTACGGTTGTGATGAATGTGCTTAGTGTACCCTTATCAGATGGGTAGTCATTATAAATATACTAGACATTGTATATTTTACCCGTGTCACGTTGATGGCATGCATTGCTCTCTCACTCAATGATAATAAAAAATGAAAATACAAAATTTGCCACTTTTATGAAAGGAGATAAATTCTATCACATATGTTGAAGGAAATTATGTAAGAGCTTCCAGGTAAAAAACATTCTTTGTTTTGTGGTTTAGAGCATAGACAAATAAGTCTTGCAAACCCTGGAGCAACCAACATAAAGTTGACCATGAGAAAAGCAAGGCTCAATTAAGTGCAAGTCAGTAGATTTCAAAGTCTGACCTTGAGCTTTATTAATAGACATTGCAAAGCAAGGTTACACCGGGAATTGTGTTCATTTGAACTGAAATGGTATGTCTGTTGGTTTAACTGGAATTCTTGGAATGAAAACCTCTTCCCCAGAGGCACATCCAGTGATGATGGTAGCTTCTATCACATTAGGTGATAATGTCTTCACAATCAACCTTATCCCATTGCATAATTCAGGAGGATCTAAATTTCTTAAAAGCAAAAAAGTTTTATGTGGAGGAGTGCCATGTAGTTCAAGAGAATTAAGGAACTTTGATTTTCATCAAGGACTGAATCAACTAATATGTACTCTTTAATGACTGTTGGAATCTTATTCATTAATTCATGGTCAATATTTGCTACTGACCCATTTTTTGGAGCAAGAATTGCTCTTTCACACACCCATTTATGTGAATTATACTTATTACTTCAGTCTGGAAATACCCTTTTCATCAATTCAGCTGAGGAATTCACCATGATAGCAATATGAGCCAAACTGATATCACCATTCCCATCAAATGGTACATTTCCATTTCTTAATTGGAGGAGCCAAGTTGAAAACTGTTCTGCATATTGGTCCCGCTCACATGTTAGTATTTAACCCTTTCAATACTAACCTGGCCATAACCAGCTTACCAACTCGGCTGTAGCCAGCCAAGAGTACCCATTGTTATTTAAATGTAAATTTGAACCCAAATCTCGTTAGTACATTTGTGAAAACATGTGATTTCACTTTGTAAATAGTTGAGTTATTGTATCTGACATTGTTTGGCGTGATATTTGAACTCGGTGAATTTTGGAAGACTTTTTTCCACATTTTTTCAGCATTAATTTTTTTCAGCTTTGAAAATGGAGTGGTGTTTCATGCTACCAAGCAGTGATTCCG
This sequence comes from Octopus bimaculoides, assembly GCF_001194135.2. Taxonomy (NCBI): domain Eukaryota; kingdom Metazoa; phylum Mollusca; class Cephalopoda; order Octopoda; family Octopodidae; genus Octopus; species Octopus bimaculoides. The sequence continues at coordinate 65,372,583 of NC_068985.1, forward strand.
AATTTGAAGGCTTTTCAATGGAAGATATGGAGATATCGAGGAAAAGAATGAATGAAGTACAAAAGCATGTGGTGAACGAAAATGAATTGGATATTTTTGTATCCAAAACCGAAAGCACGATTCGGAAGAAACTGAAAGTGGCAACAGCAACATTGACAGCGAGGATGATTTTACACCAGAATGGAGTAAAAACTTTTAAAATGTTTTTATTAACATTTTTTCTAAGGAGACAGGGTCTACCTATAGTCTTTCTCAGGAAGCGAAACCATTAGACATTTTCTTCTTATTTTTTTTCCAGCATGCTTGTTTGAAGCGATCACTGTGTAAATAAACTGTTACGCAGAATGTAAACAAGCTGGAAAAAAAGATAGCTTGTGGTTTCCCACAACCGTAGAAGAAATACGGGCATTTCTTGCCAGAATTACAAATTACTGGAGCAATCAGGAACCTTTTGGCAATCAGTATGTTTCCAGTATTATGACCCAAATATGATTTGTGAAACTGAACCAGTATTTACATGTGAGAGACACTAGCAGTACCCCAGTGCGTGGAGAACCAAACTTTGATCCCTTATTTAAAATAAGACCCCCTCATCAACTGCATTCAAAATGCATATAAAACATTTTACAACCCATGAGAGATACTTATCCGTCGATGAGGGCATGGTGGGGTATAAAGGAAGGGTATGCTTCTGATAGTATATGCCAGGAAAGCCCATGGGGGATCTAAGTTTGAAAAATTTGTGAAGCAAATACTGGGTACTGCTGTGGATTTAGCTTTTATACAGGGAAAAGAGACAATAATGTTAGTCAGCATGGCCTGGGATATGATGTGGTCTGGAATTTATCATTTCCATACCATAACCAGGGCCGTATATTATTTTTTGACCGATTTTTTAGTTCAGTCAAACTTGCAGTAGATTTAGAAGCTGTGGCAATGAATACATGTGCTATAGTAATTGCTAGTAGAAAAGAGCTGCCGCTGGATATAAAGAAAAGCAAAATTGAAAAAAAGAGGTGAAATAATTCAACAGCAGAAAGTAAATCTGCTAACAACCACATACAGAGATAAGAGGCAGATAAATTTTCTATCTACCAGTATACAACCACTTGTAGATGAAAATGGCACCCCATTTGTGAACCTTGATTATAACAGGTACATGGGCAGTGTGGATCGGCTGAACTAGATGATGAGTTATTATCCAGTTGGTAGACCAGGTAATAAATAGTGGCGATACCTGGTTTGGTATATAGTAAACATGAGCATTGTAAATGTATTTATATTATATACCAAATCAGGATGGGTTTGCAAATGGTGCAATCGTCTGCAGTTCCGAGCAGATGTAGCAATGCAGTTGAGGGCAGGTTATTCCTCTAGAAAAATAACTGCAGGAAGGAAAACCAAAGCCTGCCAAAGAGATATCCCTCTAAGTTCAGCCGATCTACATAAATTAGAAAAAATCAGGGATCACAAAAAGCAATGCCATGAATGTCTACATCAACAAAGAAAAACCCCCAGTGGACGGCCAGTTGAAACGTCTTTTCAATGTGCATTCTGCAAGGTTGCAGTATGTAGAGTGGGATATTTTACAACTTTCCATGATAGAAATATTGTGTGAATATTGTATATATGTATAATTAGATTGTATAAATATTTTTCAAATTTACTTAGTTTTACTTTTTATTTTAATTTACCTGTAATTTTAATTTGCTTGTAAGGTGAGTGACCAGTTTTGATTTAATTTCTATTGCAAATCATTGTTATATATGTTCCCATGTATTCATGTATGTGTGTCTCATTCCAGGGAGAAAAACTAGAGGTAGTTGATAGCTTCCGCTATCTGGGTGACCAAGTTTGTAGTGGGGGAGGGTGCTCTGAAAGTGTAGGTGCTAGAATAAGAATAGCCTGGGAAAAGTTTAGAGAGCTCTTACCTCTGCTGGTGACAAAGGACCTCTCACTCAGAGAAAAAGGCAGACTGTATGACGCATGTGTACGAACAGCTATGCTACATGGCAGTGAAACATGGGCTGTGACTGCTGAGGACATGTGTAAGCTCACAAGGAATGAAGCCAGTATCCTCCGATGGATGAGTAATGTCAGTGTGCATACCCAACAGAGTGTAAGTATCTTGAGAGAAAAGCTGAACATAAGAAGCATCAGTTGTGGCATGCAAGAGAGACGATTGCGCTGGTATGGACATGTGGT
>NC_068985.1:65375940-65377018 GCF_001194135.2 Octopus bimaculoides
ATAACGCCAACCACTCCGAGAGTGTAGTGGGTGCTTTTATGTGCCACCGGCACGAGAGCCAGTCAGGCGGGTAATGTTTAAACAAAATTTAAATATTTTTACATTTTGCTCAGTTTACCTGGATTTACCTGTAATTAGAGTCACTTTGAGACAAAAATTATGCAATAGAATTGATTAAGAACCCTTTCTTAAATTATGTTCCAAATATCACATTAATATGTTGATAAGTAAAAAAGTTACAGTTGTTTAATGAAACTAGTCTAAATTCATGAGGGGTGTATTTTAGTCAGAAATATAAGTAACAAAAGGGTTAAGGAGAATTTCTGTACTTTATGCCATAGGTGTGAAGACTTAATGCATGCTTTTATTTCATTAGATCTTGTTTGTCTCAGAATAACTGGTAATGTCTATCTGAAGTCTCCTGATAAAACTAATGTAACTCCTCTCATAGATTTATTGTTGTCTCCTATGTCCTTATCAAGAGCTTCCATTGCACCTTTATGTGACATGGTGCATTCATCCCAAATGATCAGGTGGCATTGGCGCAACACTTCTGCTGAATCTGACTCTTTGCTTATGTTACAAGTTGCACTGTTATTTGTGACCAGGTTTAGCGGTAACTTAAAAGCAGAACGAGCTGTTTGTTCTCCTGGGAGAATGGTGGCAGTGAAGCCAGACGATGCCTTTTAAGGTGCACAGTGGGCAGAGATAATTAACTTTGGAACTTTTGTCGTTGTTATTCAACAGCAGAGGGGGTGATTCACAAAGAAAGGAAGAGCTTACACTCTTCTCCAAAGACATTTTTTTCTTTTACACAAAATAAAATTAAAAAATGAGGAATAGAAATTTTTTATTGAAAAATTCGCCCCTAATGGGGCAAAGTCTTGCCTTATCGCTTAGCTCAGTGAGAGCCCAGTTGGTTTGGCCACCAAGATATAGAAAAAAATTAAGAGATATAGGGGTTCCTATAAGGTTGTTATCCACCCCTGATTGGAACTCTCCCGTATGACATGTACGCATGCTCAGTGACTTGCTTTAACTTCCGCAGACGACTCACATACTGTACTGACCGGTTAAT
>NC_068985.1:65377398-65387996 GCF_001194135.2 Octopus bimaculoides
TAAAATTATATTACATACAAAAATAAGAGGAATGACCAGCAAAAGTGGACTCCTATATGCTAGAAATAGATGCTGAAAGCAGACTGGGATCAGGCAATACTTCACCGAGAGGAGATATAAGCTTCTGCTTCTTTTTGTCTGAAGTATCGGACGATACTTCAGATCTATCGTCCGATGAATTTACTTTGTTGACATTCTTCATCAACAGAATTTTTATACCTTTCAGTCAAGTCCGCCTTTCTTCCAGTAACATACTGTCTATATAATCTTAAATATTTCTTTAACTTAGGCACAGTAAGTACTTCGATAGCTGAATCATCGAAACAATAACAATAGCGTGAATAGTCTGCGGAAGTTTAATTGTCTACATGGAGCGCCGCCTAGCCAAGGGAGATAACCTACTTATAGGAAAGCCCTATAACAATATTATCTGTGAAAATGAAACAAAAACTCAGTTCATGAAGACATGTCCTTTCACTTTGAAAATAATAAAAATTTGATCATAAGCACAACGTTCTTCTGGAAGAAGTTTAGCAACTGCAATTCTTTTTTGCTGCCTTACCTTGGAGAGAAGCAATGTTGTTACAAATGTTTTACCTGTGCCACCAGGAGCATCAAGAAAGAAAATTCCTCTGCTTTTTTTCTGACTGATGAAATAATTTTACCATATGCACAGCGTTGTTCTGGAAGAAGTTTAGTTTCCATGTTCATTCACAAATGCAACCAACTCTGTGATGTCATAATTTGTCTCTCTTGCTATGTCTCTTGAACTTAAACCACTAATTTGACAGTTTGTTTTTGGCAGTCAAGCAATACTCTTGCAAATTTTTGCCTTCCATGACCAAAACTTGATCCTCAATTTCAATCAGCGCTTGGTTAAAAATTGTTTCAGAGAACTAAATATTGATATCTGGGTTTGCCTGTTGAACTGCATACTTTAAGTCTTCAGCCGTGTCCTCATGATGTTTCATTCAAAGCTGTAGGGGACTGCCAATTTGGCACAATTGCAAAAAGGTTAAAGAATTTCCTTGAAGAATCTGATACTGATGCTTCTGTCAATGCAAGGTTCCAATGCTCATAATTTTCTAAAAAAGCTTGTTAATAGCATGCTTCCCTATAAGTTTCAAACACATGACCATTTACCTTCCTTGAATCTTGGAATGATTTGGGACCACGTCTTCATGCAAAAGAAGCTGTAAGTAGTAGCAGTCTACTTGGCTTGGGTGAACATTGTAAACTCTTGCAAGAGCGTCAGTCTCATGTTTCCTCATGCCATTTATTGTTTCTACAGGTGTAATACTTGGGTAGTTGTGGGTAAAGGAGTTTTCTTCCATCTTCATCTACTTGACACAACTTCAAAAAGGCAGTAAAGATAGTTTCTTTTAGAGAAAGTGCCTGTTGCACGGCTGTTTGTTTCGTAAAAGATAACATTGTGGCCATTCTCTAGATGTACACACAGATCAAAGATGGCTGGGTGCCTCTCATGAATGGGAAAATTGAAGTTGCATCAAAAAAACCTCGTTGGTACTGATGTATCTTCCTCTGTCATACTGTGCAACTTAGTCATTTTTATTTGTCTTCTGACTGCCATTCTGCATAAGAGTGTATGTTGCAGCATCTAAATTGTTGTTTATATAGTTGCAAACATACTTAACAGAGTTAACAAAGTTGCAGAATTCAACATTGACTCTGGCTACCTGTACTTGTCTTTGCTTCATTGTAGAATACTGATCATCTACAGCTACCCTGTCTCCTCTTGTAGAGAGTGAACACATTGTTCTCGGCAACTTTTTTGAAAATTAAAATGGGGATTAGATGAAAAAAGAAGTTATGTGAATATCTTCACAAGAGTGATTGAAATAAATGGTGATTGTGGAACACCACACACACAGTATCAAAGAGCAGATGAAATGGATGTGTGTGAGATAGAGAATGAGTGAAGGAGTGTGTTGTCATGTGTACAAATAAGCATACGTCTTTTTTGTATGTATGTGTGTGTGTGTGAGAGAGCCACTTAGACATCACTCTCTCTCTTACACACACGCGCGTGCACACATACATGACAACACACTCCTTCTACATCTCTCACGAACCACTCATCTATCCCTAGCTTCTGCATTGACCACCAGATAAGGGAGCAGGGGATTCTGTCAAAGGCTTTTTCCATGTCAACAAAAGCCAAGTACAGAGGTTTATCTTTGGCTAAGTACTTTTCCTGCCTTGTTGTGCTTTTTCCTGGTACAAAACCAAACTGCATCTCATCTAGGATAACTCTCTTCCTAATTAGTTGAGCTATAACCCTCTCTGTAACTTTCATTACTTGGTCCAGCAGTTTGATACCTATGTAATTATTTCCATCTTTGTAGCAGTTGAGTATGGTACTGCTACACCAGTCGTTGGGTATTACTCCCTTGTGGACAACCCGATTAACTATATGGTTGACTAGACTATATCCCACTCTGTCAGATATTTTAAGCATCTCACAGCACTGACTTTTGATTGGAAAGGGGCTTTCCTTGTCTTCATATCCTTCGTGGCTTTATCTACCAAGCAACTGTCAATTCAGATAGCTGGTCTCTCAGTTGGGTCTACATTAGTCAGACTATCCTTTTCCCATACATTCTTTACATTTAGCAGGATTTCATAAAGGCATTTCCAAATCTCTTTGCAGAATCACTAACTGTAAGTAAACCATCATCCATGCGGACACTCTTCTTTCCTGTGACCTCATTTCTTTTTTTTACACACTCTCTTGCAATCCAAAGTACTTCAAGCCCCTGATTCTCCTGCTGCAGAACATTGGCAAACTTCTCAGCAAGAAGTATGACCACACTGCCAACTCTATCACTGTTCCCTACCCAGAAGATTTTACACCTAAGCTGCCTGTGAAGAACCTAGCGGAACCTCCTCTCCACCTTACTTCTTGGATGCAACACACATCTACAGGCCTCCCTTCAAGCATCTCAACAATCTCACTGGACCTATCTTTCAATGTACCCACACTGAGAGTGCCAACACTAAAGGTGAGGAAGGTGTGGGCAGAGGGTATGCACTCACTATTAAGTTTCAACTTATGCAATAATCTATTGTTTCCAGGAATTTTATTATTATTTTGATTCTGACTATAGTAAATTTTATCTTTATACCCGGCTTCAAATAATGTGGTTATAGTAATTTTGAGTTTAAAATACAAGTTGATATATTTTTAATGATAGAACTTATTTTTATTTACATACCTTAAGCTCTCATTTGGTTTATGATATGGTTAGTATAGCTCAGTACTTAAATCCAGAGTAATATCAAAGGTGTTAACCTTTGTATAATCATTTTCTATCAAGATAGAGAGAGAGACAGAGATGCTTCAAGAATTTAAAAAGTTTTTTGCAGGACCTTTCAAGATTAACCTTATTAGACCTATAGATAGGGAAAAGAGTGTCATCTCTATATAATCCACCTCCTAATTCAGGAAATTCACTATGTATACAATTAAGAATGTAAATACCAATAAATCAGTTTCATGAGCCAAGTCAGTGGACCCCACAGTAATGTCAAAATAATCAGGTCTATCAGTTCTAGTCCACTACTTGCTACTGAATTTCCTAGTCATTAGTATTATATCAACATCACGTTTGAATAAAGCTGAATACTTCATCACATTAATGCCTTATTAAGCAGTATAGAGTTGATGGATGAGACTACAAAATGAGACTACAACATGACTGGAATTGCTTTCTATAGTTGGATGGAAAATGAAAAATAACATGAGACACTGAACAATATTTTTTCTCATTGTATACCCATTTCCAATCAGCTTTTCAATGCAAATGCATTGAACTTACCTACTATTTTTCATTCAAAATGTATGTATTGCTTAATTTTTAAACAATTTTATTTTACCATTTATTCTTGAGAACTAAAAACTAAGCAAATATTACTAGTGCTCTTCAATGGCTCCTAACACTGCAATCAATTAAAATAGGAACAACATATATTTGCTGTTCTTATTTTAAAGTCTTCATTCAAGGCTTCCCTATAGTATGCAGAGATGGATGATTTAAACAAATTGAAGTTAAGTTTCTTGGTTTCAGACAACTAAGAAAATATGATTTTCTGTCTTGATATCATATCAAACAAACTCTCTAACTTTTCACAAAGAAATACTGTCCCCGTACAGAGAACAGACAACTAACTCACACTCACCAATTTTCTTTAAACTACAAGTCACATTCTTTCTCCGTCCCTATTATAGTGCTTTCTTTTTATATGATCTGTTTTCCCTATCTAACAAACTGTTATACTTCAATATTCTCTTTGTATCATGTTTTATGTTATTTTAATAAATTATCTGGAAGAATAAGATTTTCATATCAATAGCAGTTATTTTCTTAAAATTATATGAATCATACCTGTCTTCAAACAAAATAAAGTTGAATTCTTCAGATAATTTGACAAGTTGAGAGATAAAATTCATGTTAAAATCCAGAACAATGTCAATGTGGGTCTTCACAGCACAAATATATGGTGCTATTTTCTCAACTATCTGCAATAAAAGAGAAAAACATATGAATCTCAAATGATCAGTTTATATTTACAGATATCAAGGAATCCATATAATTTTGGATTTATTACATCTGTAAGATTTGATTGCAACTTGGTGTATTTAGCACCATTGGGGTGCTACACAATTTCCTTACATCAATATTTTGAGAAAACAATAATATCAGAACAAGAAAGCATCCGAACAATATAACGCTCTTTATTATGGGTATGTACAAAATATGTTTTGGTTCAGACATTCAGCAATAACAAATATTCAACACTCTCAGTTTTGGTAAATAAATGAATGTACGCTCAGACAGATAACAACCACGAACATATAACACTCTAGTTCGGGTATATAAAAATATGTACATTCTAACTCTCAGTAACCACAGTTTGTTGGATAAACAGCAAATCTGGTGTTAATCTTTCTTTTGGTTAATACATAACTTGGAACAACTTGGAGAAACTGTTTTGGTTATTAAAACAGCAAAGCTGGAGTTAATTCAACATTGTGATACAATATCACAGAAAACTCCAGTTGCAAACAGAGCTGGTCAATCCTATGCATCTGGGACAGGAGTGTAGGCGAACCGCTAGTGAAAACACGTGTGCAATGTTCAGTGGCTGCATCCCGAGTCAGAGACGCAAGCAGGGAACGCAAGAGAACTTTTCCTGCAAGTTTTTAGCACATGCGCATGAGGGAACTTCCGCAGGCCTTCCAGAAGATTCCAACCCTGCGCATGCGTACTGAAGACTCTCAAGATGACGTCACTACACATCAATATCACCCACATTCCAAATTTTGTGCATATTTTTCCTACACTATTTTAGGATTAAGAGGTCTAGTCTAACTTTCATACTTATTAGTTTAGCTACACTATTTCAGTATAATTTCCTATACAATATTGTTAACAGGATTTGATGATAGAAACTATTAGTGTTAACATGACTTTTAAAACCTTGTATGTCACAAATCTGCCCCAAAGCTCATATGTCTGTCAGACCTGTACAACCAGAAATGGCCCAAATAAAAACACTCATGTTTATATCTGTTTAAAAAAATTTACTGACTCTTTAATCTAAGAGAGAAAGCTTTAATCCCTTCCTCTACCATATATTTACATTGGCCGCTATCAAAATTGATGTGCATATGACTGAACTTCTGCAATTTATTTTTGGATCAAGTACATTCTTTCTGAAGGAAGTAACTCAGCTTCCTTGGAAATTTCACAATGGATAAGCTGCAAAGATGTTAAAAAACATTTTTTTGTGTTTGTGATGTATGTTCATGTTTCATCAACAATTTTCAACTTACCAGCTTTTTAATTATTGCTATGTAATATCTAACATATACAATATTATATTTAGCACATAGCACTATTTACATTTATAAAAAAAAAGAACACGTCATTTCTGCAACAATGTGAATTTTCCTGAGAATGTGATCATAAATACACTATAAGCACTTGAATAAACAAGCCCATTTTTAATTTTCTTGGTTGTTTAATCATTACAGGGTTGAGCTTTTAACTTAAAATGTTTGCAACAAGATTTTAAACGTTCAGAAGCACAGACAAGACAGAGAGAGATGTAAGTTACCTCTGAAATGCAACTTTGAATTGGGAAGGCCTTGTCCTAGTTTGACTGGCAACTTTTGTGCCTATAACTAAAAACAACTGCATTCTTGATAACCCTCCAGATTAACAAAGTCCATCTACAGTTGGCTGTTATTGAGGAAAAGTTTGTCCAATACAACATTGGAACTCTTTTCAACTCTCAAGGAAAGTTACATATGGTTAATAAGGTGCCTACCAGATATAGTTGCTAAGATTTTGAAAACATTAGGTTCTGTAGGTCATATGTTAAATACTCATGAGTATTCAGGTACTGCAGTAAAATATTATTTCAAAGACAAGCTAAGAAAAATAAAAATCTGCTACAAGGGAAAAGAAGATGCACTGGAGAGAGCATATGGGTCACGATATGATGGACCAAATCTTGAAAGTACTGAAACACCTTTTGGATACTGTTAGTATGGGTAAGATACAGTTTAGATTTGTATAGAGCAACATAAGCTCAGTACAATTTTGGAAATGGGTTTGCTTTATAAGTATAAAGTACTACTTGAGTGTGGTTGATGCCAGTCCCACTGGACTGGCTCCTCTGCTGGTGGCACGTAAAAAGCACCATTCAAGTGTGGTTGTTGCCAGTGCTGCCTGACTGGCTCCCGTGCCGGTGGCATGTAAAAAGTACCCACTACACTCTCGTAGTGGTTGGCGTTAGGAAGGGCATCCAGTTGTAGAAATCTTGCCAGATCAGACTTGAGCCTGGTACAGCCTCCTGGCTTGCCAGTCCTCAGTCAAACTGTCCAACCCATGCCAGCATGGAAAGCGGACATTAAACGATGATGATGATGATGATGATGATGCATGGAAAGCAAGATACTCAATACTGCATGCTCAGAACAAGCAATGGGAACACAAAAAGTGCAGAGATATCTGGCAGGTTGAGAAATTTCAAACTGTAGCTATCATAGATGTTCAAGAGTAAAGAGGTGCATCTGTAAAATAAGAACAATTTATTTGGTATAGATGATAGTCTTTATTACTTAAGTGATCTAATTAAGCTAAATCTATCTCTTAATGATTACCTATTTCCACTAAAGTGGTGAGCTGGCAGAATCATTAGTACATCAGACACAATGCTTAGTGACTTTTCATCCATCTTTATGTTCTGAGTTCAAAACACTCCCCAAATTGCTGGCCTTGTGCCAAAATTGGAAACCAATAATTACTTATTTTTATCCTACAATCTGATCAATTATTTATGTGGTGACATTTATGATTAACATATTGTAGTTGCAATTATAGGAACTGTTCAGATAGTCTTGCATGTTAATGAGATAACAGAGCTTTTAAATTCTTTAAACATAATGAAACATTTTGTATTTCCTCACCTCAAGTATCTTTGCACAGCTTGTGAAATCAACAGAAAGGATTAGGTTAGTTTGTTTTTTTGCCATGATAGTAAACAATCTTTTAGCAACAGGATGACTGCATAATTCCGCTCGCTGTTGAAAGTTTAAAGTCTGAAATACCAAATCATAGATCTTTTTCTCAAATTGTGGGGAAACAATAGATTGATTAGGAAAATTAACAACATGGACAATATAATAGGAAAGCTGAGAATGTTTCTACTAAAAAATATTTTAACAGAAAAAAATAAAAGTTAATTCAGAGAAATTCTCTATTTTCTTAAAACGACCTCATTCTCATCAAAATTATCACTGGGAATATAATTAATCAAAATGTATATAAACATTATTCACTGTCTTGATTAAATGCAATATGTAACAAACATTTTATAATGTTATCATTTAGTGAGCTAAATGATAAATATTAATAAGAGATGTAGCAACAAATATAAAAACTATACCCGTTTTGAGATTTGATGAAGTTTAGCCTCAGTTTCTTCATCTTTTAACTTTAGGAAATTATATCCTGTTTGGTTCATAGCAATGAACTGGCTTACATTTAAAACTGTTTCAGTAGATATCTTCTTATTTTCACATAAAATTTCGAGAAACTGTTTCAGGGTGAACAGGCTTCAATAAACAAAAATATTTTGAATAGGTTAAAATGCATTTGTAAGATTCAAATATTTGAATAAATGAAGGAGGAACTGTGAATGGCTCAGGAACTAGACCTAATCTTCGAGATTGTATTTCTCCCCATAAAGATAGCTGTGCCACCACAACCATTATCATCATTTTAATGCCTATTTTCCCATGTTTGCATGGATTAGACAGAATTTGTTGAAACAAATTTCCTATGGCTGCATACCCTGCCTGCTTTCAAGAAACAGATCAGACATGTTTCCATGGAAGAGTAGAAACTGTTCTGTTGTTTGTATGATAACAATCATTTAGAAATTCCATGTGAGGTCAAGTCAAGGAGACACAAACACACCAACACATCTATATATACAGATGTAGGCATGGTTATGTAGTTATGATGGTTGCTTCCCAACCATCTGGTTCCACATTCAATCCTACTGCATGACACCTTGGGCAAATGTCTTCTACTATAGCACAGGATTGACCAAAGTCTGTGAGCATATTTGGTGGAAGGAAACTGAGAGAAGTGTGTGTGAGTGTGTTTGTGCTTCCCAGTTTTGACATTTTAATTACTGATATGACATAATATGTCGCATGTGTTTGTATATTGTTATTAAGTGTCCTCTTAGTTACCAAATAAACAGGTAAATTGACACAATACAATGTCTGCAAGTTGATGAATACCACCTATTTCCTTCCATTTTCTTATTGCTATATAAATTAAGGGTAAAATATCCTTTTACCCGCACCCATTTATTGCACTTGGTAATATGAAGGTAAAACACTAGTGTAATAATAATTGGGTATTCTTCCGGCAGTATATTGGATAGATATTATTCCTTAGTGGGTTGGATTCACAACCCCTAACTTTCTTGGATACATATATATATATAAATGTTCAACTTCAAATATTCATAGGTATACTCACACATATACTTATACACTAATACAATCATGCTCACATAAATGCATCTACATTTTCACAAAATTGCACAAAATACACATTTGTATACATACTCATGACCATATGCAACATTTATCCTCTAACATACAAGAACCTGTATATTCTAGAGTTCACACACAAACACATCACTTCATTCTTATTGACACATACTAGAATATAAGCACATTGTGATTTTATAAACAGCATTGGCCAAAAGTTACCCAACAGTAAATCAAAATTTCAATATATACTTAATATTCAATTTTATTTACTTATTCCAGTTATGAATATTTAATAATTGAATGATGTGAGTTAAATATTTTTTTTTGGTTTCAACATTTGTCTATTTATTAGTGAAGTCTCATATAAAATAATTTTTTGCTTTGATCTTGGAATTAAATGGGTTTTGATTTCCTGTCAGATGACTTTTGGCTAACCCTGTATATATATAAGACTTATACATCCTCCTCCATTGGTGGTTTGACAAGTTGAGAGAGTGATGGAGGGGCCAGATGTGGGGGAATTGGATAGAGAGACTTTGAAGCTGAGTAACTGAAACGAGTCGATTGCCGCCATCTTTTGGAGTGAATTTAAGTGTTTGTATCTTGGACAGTTGTCTGCATATATACGTTAAGACCTAAAAGTTTTTTATGTAGATGTCTGTATTGTAGCAATGCATATGTATTCGTTTGTGTGCGTCTATGCTTATGTATAGAGCCTATGCTTATACTTGGGCACATACATACATGGTTTCATGTGTGTGCGTCTTTGTATATGCATGGGTAAGAGTGTATGCTTATATTTACACATACATACATATATTCGTGAGTGTGCGTCTATATTACATATGAGAAGGTGCGCTCATGCTTATACACATACATGCTGGAATGTGTGTGTACGCATGTATACAATTATATTTGTGTGTATTCGCGTACATATCCCTATATACGTGATGCTAATATACTTTTTTTTATACACATATATGCGTAATCCAATTTTGTGTGCGTTTGTTATATACGCTCCACTACCTTCTTTCTTTCTTTCTCTATTTCTTTCCTCACAAAAGCCATGCTTTCTCCCTTTCTGCATTAGTAACATCCTTTATCTATACGTTACTCTTCTCCACCCCTTACTTCCCCCCTCCATAAGTTTAAGATACACTTGCCTGTTCCAACACTGAATAATTTTCGTATGCGGGCATGATTGCGTGCATATATGTATATGTATACATGTGTATTCGTGCATGTATTTATGTCTTACAAATATATGCCTATATACATATATTGTCTGTACGGATGCATCTGTGTATTTTGATGTATATATGTATGTTGTAGATAGTCTAGTATACATATATACTGTTCTAAAATTTTAATTTTTTATTTAATGCAGCGTAAATTTTATTTTAATTTTAATGTGTTAACTGAGCGATAATTCGAATATAATTATTTACAATATGTATATTGAACCCACTTTTCAATTTAAGGTTTTCTTTTGATT
>NC_068985.1:65388247-65391449 GCF_001194135.2 Octopus bimaculoides
AGGAAGGAAGGAAGGAAGGAAGGAAGGAAGGAAGGTAGATAGATACATAGATAGATAGACAGATAAATAAATAGATAATAAGGAGAATGAAGAATCTGACATTCAAACCTCATGTCTATTTCAGTTAGTTTATTCATAATAATAGTCCGACATGTGTTTCCATTACATTTGCATCTTGTTGCATATTCATATGCAGCGATTTATACATTATTAGTACAATCTCTTCGGGACATATAAGTATGACATTGTTTGAAGAGGAATTTTCCTCTGCTATTAGTTTGAATTAGGCTTGGTAGTAGTAGTAGTAAACCATGACATTCTCCTACATGTTTTCCTCAACTGTTTGTTTGGGAAAAATTCAGTAGCAGTAGCAGCAGTGTTTGTTGAAGTTAGCAAATGTTCTTGGTTAGGTGGGGAGTTGTTACTTAACCCTTTATTGTTCAGATTAATTTGTCAAATGTAATGCTTATCTGTTCACATTAATTTTGATTTATTCATGTTCAAGTGGGGTGCCCACAATATTTGCTTCTAACTTTATTAATTTTCTACATACAGAATTGAAATTTTGTAAATGGGTGCTTATATGCCAGTGGTTTATAATTATGTAATTTTAGCTGATCTTTCTGACTAAATTTGACTTTTATGGGCAGGTAAATTTAATTAACAGGTGTAAAAACAATAACATTATGAATAAACACTAAAATTCATATTCCTAATACATCTTATCTGCTTGGTTTGCTGCTAAAATTATCCCAGATGTCAACCGCCAACAATTTTACATTTTTCAAGATGAGGTACATTATTTCAATTAATTAAAATACAGGTGTAATCGGTAGAAGATTTTACTTTTTTTCTATATTTCATTCAAACATTATCATTGAAAATAAAGTACAAAACTCTTTTACCAGTCAATATACCATTGGCTATGCACTCTTATACAATTTAATGAATTCATTTATGTAACAGAATGCATCTAATAAAAAAATCTCATTAACAGGTGAGGCAAAGGTGAATACAGGTGTGTAACATAGTGAAAATTAATATGTAGTTCTCACTTTCACATATTATTTATAATAAAATGAAAAAGAATGTATAAAATAATATACTTACAAAATAATATAGATATGATATATTTCATGCCCGAAGCACCCTTTACTCAAGAGCACTTTGCAGAAGGAGCACATGTATGAGGTCTCAACCTGATATCCTTTTGCAGTTTTTCTTTTTTGCCGCGAACACAGTCTGCAAACTTTTTTTCTCCCATTTATTTTTTCGACTTGATAGAAGTCAACATTTTCTCTGTTGACATCCACTTCAGTTAATTTTGCTTTTCTCCCAGTTCTGTGCTTTCTAGAAGAAAAGCCCTCACGTAACTGAGATGCGATGTCAACCCGACATTTCAAATGGTCGTAGTCTTTTGGTGGTGGAGGTACTTTGTGGCTTTTTACATATACAATATATGAATTTACAATAGTTAAATTAACTAGTAACCACAAAATGTACCTCCACCATTTCTTCCCAGGTCGACCAACTGGGTAATATGCCCGATATTGGTCGGATTTATCAACCCCACCCATATATTTGTTATAACAAATATTCACGAGGGGTTTCCCGTCAGCACCAACACCAGGTTGTTCATTAGAAGACAGAAATAAAATCTGTCTTTTGTCTTTATAAGCAGTAATTAATAGATTTTCTTTTTGCATCTGTAAAATGTCCCCTCTATTTTTTAATTTTATTTTCATTTCATGGGGTAAACCTTTATGGTTTCCCATAACAGTACTACACATGTAAGTACTTACATGGGCAAGATTTTCCG
This sequence comes from Octopus bimaculoides, assembly GCF_001194135.2. NCBI lineage: Eukaryota > Metazoa > Mollusca > Cephalopoda > Octopoda > Octopodidae > Octopus > Octopus bimaculoides. The sequence goes on from NC_068985.1 coordinate 65,390,067, forward strand.
CCAAAGCCACTGACGAAAAAAAAACGGACGAAATAGAGAATTGTGCTAATTTCAAGATTTTTCTCATTGAAATTAATAGTTAAAAATAGTTGAGAGGACCTATAGATCTATAACAGAAGACAATCAAATTTGATGTAAGATAAAGTATCTAAGAATTAGCTATTTAGTATTTCTTGCACAGAGTACAGTTGGAAGCCAAACTAACTGATGAATTTGTATTTTCAAAAATAGTGAACAGAATTTAAGTGGAAAATATGACAGTAAAAAAAAAGTCATCTTTTGTGAATGATTGTATCTTGCATGCACTTACCTGTGAATGTTTAAATTATATTGTTTCAGATTGATTTCACATCCTTGCTCTCTATTTAGTAATACAATGGCATCAGTCACACAAATACCAAGAGACCTGAGTGACTAAAAAACAAAAATGTATATGCATTGTCTTATTTTTTATATTTGATGGGATGGCATTTGGTACATTTTTTTCTATAAATATATGTTTAAATATGATTAAAGGATATTTAATTCTACAGGTATTAATTAATCTAATACAATAAATAGTAACATTGTTTGACTCTTTGTGATTAGAAGTTTTAGGGCATTTCAGAGAATGAGACATAGATTTAGTTCATAAGAAATTTAACAAATACACAAGAATGTGGAACACACTTTTCTTTTATTCTTTCACTAGTTTCAGTCATTGGACTCAATGGGATACTACATCAAAGGATTTTCCTAGTTTCTGTTTTATCAACATGCCAGCCAAAAAAAGAAATGTCAACCTGGATGTATTTTCATTTAATGCACTTGTCTGACCTCCCTCCCACATTTGTGATTAAAATCTTGTAGGCAGAAACTATTGGATATATGTATGTAGACAAACATTTATACATCTCACAGTTTCTACCAACTAAATTTCACTTACAAGGCTTTGGCCAACCTGAGGCCATAGAAGACACTCAGAATGTAGGCATTGATATCAAGCCTAGAACATGATTGTAAAAGAAATTTCCTGACTATACAACTATGCATATATCATCATCATCATCATCATCATCGTTTAACGTCCGCTTTCCATGCTAGCATGGGTTGGACGATTTGACTGAGGACTGGTGAAACCGGATGGCAACACCAGGCTCCAATCTAATTTGGCAGTGTTTCTACAGCTGGATGCCCTTCCTAACGCCAACCACTCAGAGAGTGTAGTGGGTGCTTTTACGTGTCACCCGCACGAAAAACGCCACGCTCGAAATAGTGTCTTTTATGTGCCACCCGCACAAGAGCCAATCCAGGGGCACTGGCAACGATCTCGCTCGAAAACCCTACAAAATGCACAATGCACTTGAAGTAATTGTTGGATTTTTAAGGTGCGATCTAAAATAA
>NC_068985.1:65392004-65405459 GCF_001194135.2 Octopus bimaculoides
AATGACAGAAACCTTGGAATTAAGTTTTTGCATAATAAAAATATAATGAAAAAGAAGAAAGATATGAAAAGAAAACTGGTTTCAATCTTGTGCAAAAGTCATGATTTGAAATGAAAAATATTGATGCTGAATGTGGAAGATCTGCAGAGAAATTAGATAGAGCACAAGTTTAGAGACTGGTTGTGCATAGAAAGCATTAACCAATACATGTGAAGAAGAACTATGATGGAGTAGACATACATGGGTGAAAGTGTTATGCTGCTAGAAATCACAACAAATAAAAACATGAGAAAAAGCAACATAATCAGATCTCACACACATATATATACATATGCACATACATATATAGACATACATTTCGGTTCTTAGCCCCCTTCTTATTTATCATGGTCCTCCAATCTATAACTGAGGAATTTAAGATTAGCTGCTCTTGGGAGCTCTTCTATGCTGATGACCTTGTTCTTATTGCTGAATCACAACCAGAACTAGAAGAAATTTCAGGTATGGAAGCAAGGTTTGGAAATCAAAAGGCCTTATAGTTAGTTTAGCAAAAAAAAAGTATTGATAAGTAGGAAAAACAGACAAATGAAATCAGTATATTTTGCTGGATGGGTTATATCAGTGTGCATATTCGAGAGGGTGTAAGAGATCTGAGAAAAAAACTGGGTATACACAGTAGTGTACAAGAGAGAAGACTGCACTGGTATGGTCATGTAATGCATATGAATGAAGACAGCTGCATCAAGCGGTGCCAATCTCTAATTGTAGAGAGAACATGCAGAAGGGGTAGACCCAGGGAGATCTGGGACAAAGTGGCGAGAAAGGATCTACAGATGTTGGGACTCACAGGGGATTCCTGGTGGTTTGCTGTGATTGAAAAGACAAATCAAACTAAGTGCTACAAATTATAATAGTCTATCATTAATTCCTTTCTACAATAGTAAATAGTAGATAAAAATATAGATATCATATTTTGTATTGAGTATGAAAATATGGCATAGTGTCAAATGATGTTGATGGATGGATGCTGTCTTTACCTAATATAAAACAACATGTCTTAATTGTTGGACAGTTATGATTAATGGATTAGATGGCAAGCAGAACAAAGTTTGAATAAAAGCCTTTGAATTGGTTTACAACACTAAGTAAAAGCATGGTTGTCCTACAGACTCGCCCCCTGCAACGCTATCCAGCTGAGCATCTCTGATCTCGTGGGCACATAGGTGCTGATGCCACGTAAAAAGCACCCGTGCTGGTGCTGTGTAAATATACGCAGTACACTCGGTAAAGTGGTTGGCACTGGGAAGGGAATCCAGCCATGGAAACTATGCCAAAACAGACAGATGATGATGATACACATACACACACGGCCATACTCCATGGTAGTGAGACATGAGCTTTGAATGCAGAAGACATGCATCGACTAAAGAAGAATGAAGCTAGTATTCTCCGATGGATATTCAACATCAGTGTGTATGTACAACAAAATACAAATGTGATGAGAGAAAAATTGTGTATAAGAGGAATATTAGATGCAGCATGTAAGAGAGATTATGTTGGTTTGGACATGTGATGTGTATGAATGAAGACAGCTGTAAAAATAAGTGCCACTTGCTTAAAGTGGATGGCACCTGTGGAAAAGGGGAGACCCAGGAAGACATGGGATGAAGTAGTGAGGATGATGAGCCTCATGGAGAGATGACATTGGACCAAGATATCTGGCAATGAGGTTCTTGAGGAGACCTGCCCACTTCAGTGAAACTGAGTTCAAGGATCCTTTATTGCCAGATGTCTTGGTCCATTGTCATAAACCATCTCTTCTCTTCCTCATATTTCCCCTTTTTCATGCACTATGCTTATCTCTCCCTCCCCACTCCTGCAGACCAATCCTGTCCTGCCCACTATATTATTGCAATCCTGTTGTCCCCCCACCCTCTTCTATATACCCAGGTTTCCCCCAGTCACTGCAGCACTCCCCAACACTTTGCATTCATGTCAACTCCCTACTCCCCACTCATGCACCTTTGGCAATACTCTACCAGCCCATTTATAATCTCATCTTCATACATTGAGCATCTTGAGACTTTCTGACACACTATCTAGCAATCCAGAACACCCAAATTCTCTGAACTTCACACTTTAAGACATTGGCAACCTCTTCCTTTCTGCTTCAGCCCTAGCTAGATAAACCTGATGCCTAACTTCCCTTTTAGCTACCTTTCCAAACTCTTTTATGGCCCTGTTGACTTCACTGTTCCATTACTATGTCACTCTTTGTCTGGCAAAAGCTTTGCTCCAACCACAGCCTTGGTCTGTTACCCACAGTAGATTATCCCCCAAGAACTTCCAGTTGTCTTCTATGTCTCTTTCTCTTCCTCATCAAATGCTTCATTAAGGACTCTAAACCTTTGAAGATTTTGAAGGATTCTTGAGTTTAAATAACCTATTTTGAAGGATCCTTTAATGACAATGATGATGATACACACACACATGGTCATATTCCATAGTAGTGAGACATGGGCTTTGAATGCAGAAGACATGCATAGACAAGAGAGGAATGAAACTAGTATGCACCAATGGATATTCAACATCAGTGTGCAAGTATAACAAAGTACAAATGTGATGAGAGAAAGTTGGGCATAAGAGGAATCAGATGCAACATGTAAGAGAGATTACGTTGGTTTGGATATGTAATCTGTATGAATGAAGATAGCTGTAAAAAATAAGTGCCATTTGCTTAAAGTAGATGCGCCTGTGGAAGAGGGAGACCCAGGAAGAGATGGGATGAAGTAGTGAGGACCAATCTCAAGATGATGGGCCTCATAGAGATGACAATGGACCAAGACATCTGGCAATAAAGGATCCTTGAACTTAAATAACCTCCTTTTCCACATCAGTTTGTGTTTCTGGGTCCATCTTGCTTTAAGTCACAAACTACTAGCCTATGTTGAGCTGTACATTCTTCCCCTGGGAAGAACTTTGCATTCATGAGCATCTATCTCTCTGTTTCTGTGAGAATGTAATCAATCTGGTTAGTCTGCCCACCAGATTGATAAGTGATCAAATAGCTGGCATGTTTCCAGAAATTGGTATTGCAAACCAGTAAGTTATTTTGCATCACATAACTCCAGCAGCTTTGTTCCCTCCTGATTTCTAGAACCAAAGCCATAGCCTCCATGAGCACCATGAATTCCATTGGGGTGCTTTCCAACATGACCATTGAAGTCCCCTCCCTTAATGATAATGTCACTGTTTTTTATTGTCGAGGTAGTTTGTTGAAGGGATTCATAGAAACAGTCCAACTGAACATCTGTAAATCTGACATGTGGAGCATATGTAGAAACAAATGATACTGTTACATTAAGCAAAACTATTCTTAGCTTAATAATCCAATCACACACCCTGACTACCTCAATCATCTTATCCATCTATTTCTTTGCCAGAAGAATACTTATTCTGCCTAACCCATCGCTGCTGCCCATCTATAAAAATTTCTATCAATGTTGCTTCCCCACAAGCAGTCTAGCAGGGGTTCCCCTCCATCATAACTTTATACATACATAAGTATACACACATATAATTATACATATATACATACATGCTCATGGTTATCTCTGTTCAGTATCCCCTACAGAGAAGAGCTGAGAAGCCAGAAAAGTATCTAGGAGTCCAAGAGGGCACCACTGAGCTGATAAGGGAGGTTTTTCACTTCTTATGTAAACAAAATTTCTTTCTCCACAGTAAAATGCTGTGAAATTGCCTTTAGAAGGTGAAATATGAACTTATTTGAACTAACTTAAAGTTGATTTCTTTCTCATCACTGCTTACACACACACACGCACATACACAAAGGTTGGACAAAATAATGAAAACACCTAACATCATAGCATCATAATTTTGAAATATCTATAAAACCATCAAGAGCTTCTTTATTTTTATGTTTTTTATTTATTATTATTGTTGCTTAATATGTTTTGCTAAAATTGCTGTTTCTTTTCAGATATCATCAGAAAAAGGTAATTAAAATTCATTAAAATGACAAATCTATCAGACTTTCAAAGAGGTGCTCGTAAGGCAGGCATTAATGTAATGAAAACAGCTGAAATGTTTAGTGTATCAAGAAGTACTGTCTCAAAAGTAACGACAGCCTTTGAGAAAGAGGAGAAAACCTCCTTGTCAAAACAAAACTCCGGAAGAAAACCAAAACTTTCAGATACGGGCAGTTGGACTCATACTCGAATTGTTAGAAAGGATCACAAAAGTACAGCTCCCAAAATTACTGCAGAGCTTAATGACCACCCCGAGAACCCAGTTTCCACAAAAAATGTTCACAGGGAGCTGCTCAAAGCCGGATTTCACGGGAGGGCTGCAAATCAGAAAACCACTACTTTCAAAAACAAACATTGCAAACTGTTTAGAGTGGAGTAAAATCTGACAGAATTGGTCCCTAAAGCAGTGGAAGAATGTTATTTTCGTGGATGAGTCATCCGTTACCATATTTTTGACCACCGGCCAAATATACGTGTGGAGACAGCCAAAAGAAGCATTTGACCCAGACTGCCTTCTTCCAACATGGAGGATGATCTGTGATGATCGGTAGGGGGCTATATCTTCGAAATCTACTGGCCTGATGGTTTCCCTTCATGGCAGAATTAATAATCAAGACGATTTAAGCATTTTATCTGATCAAATTAATCTTATGGTTGCAGAACTGTTTCCGGAAGGAAATGCAATCTTTCAGGATGATAATGCACCAATTCACACAACTAAAGTTGTTACTAAATGGCATGAGGAACATTCTAGTGAAGTTGAACATCTTATCTGGCCACCAAAGTCCCCAGATCTCAATATTAGAGAACATTTATGGTGCATTTTAGAAAAATAAATAAGGAGTCGATATCCTCCACCATCATCACTACAAGAACTGGAGACTGTTTTAGCTGAAGAATGAACAAAAATTCCATTGGAATCAATTCAAACTTTGTACAAGTCCATACCTCAGAGAATTCAAGCTGTAATTACTGCCAAAAGTGGTACTACCCCATATTAAAATGAATTCGTTTAAAATTTTAAGGTGTTTCCATTATTTTGTCCAACCCTTATATATATATATATATATACTAGCAGTTGCCCGTGTTATATGCAATTGAAGAATGAAACTTTTCTGTTATATTTTCTGTAAGGAACTGGAATACCTATGATTCAAATTTCATCAAAATTGCACATGAGGGTTCTTTCCCTCTTTACACACCCTAAAAAATTCTAATCATGATACATGTATCCCATACTATTGATCTTTATGCGCATATTCCAAAATTTCAGTCTTCTGGAACCTGTAAAAAGAATTTTGCTCCTGAAAAATGGAGCTCATGGAGCTCTAAAATGTAGGAATGAAGGCCCCTATTGGGGGTGGGTGTGTTAATGTCAACCAGAGAAGTTGAATTGTTGGGAATGTTTTTAACTTGGGTCTTATAGTATGCTTGTATATATGTAAGAGTATAGTTTCACTTTAATAGTTTCAATATGAAATTGAAAGTATCGGACATTACAGTAGAGTTTTACTTTCGACACGTAATACTGAAATAGTGGAGGAGATATGATATTGGTGTGGGCTCGAACTATGCAAGAAGTTAAAAATTTTTTTACATGGACCCTAATTAAGGCATGTATAAATTTGGAATGAAATTGGTTGTGTAGTTCTCTTTTAGGGATTCACACAGACAGACACACATTCTCATCTTTATATATATATAGATATACACACACACACACACCCAAACACACACATATATATATATATACACACACACCCAAACACACACACATATATATATATATATATATATATATATATATATCAATATAAATACATAAAAGTCAATGAAGTTTGGTAAAAGAAGGTTATCATGTACATACTTTCTTGCTGTTGTCATTATAACACCTTGTTGTAAACAATATTCCTTGTTTTTCCTTGTGGAGCATATGCAAATAGGTTTGTTTTGCTTCCCACTCTTCAGCAACCAACATACAGTTGTCCATGTGAGAAGCAGGGCTCTTCCAAGAGAAGACCAGCCACAGAGAGGGTATGACCCTGAGATTTGTTAATGGACATGGCGAAAATGACACGAAGGGGGAATTGCAGTCTTCTGAATGTAAAAGGAATGTCTGCTCCTGATGGAGTAAGAAGAATTCTTGGAATAAAGAGGTCATCACCTTTTCCACATCCAGAAAGAATGATAGCCTCGATAACGTGTGACATCATCTTCTTTATCACAAGTCGTGTTCCATTGCAAAATCTTAGTGGTTCCAGATTGCGGAGAAGCATAACAGGCGTTCCAACTTTAAGTGATAATATGTGGGGAGGTAGACCAGGAGGCTCCAATGAATTGAGAAATTCAGGAGGATAGTTCACCACTTCATTTGTATCTGGAACTGTATCAACAGACTTGTAAGTTTGAAGATTGCCGGGAAGAGAATGCATCAGCTGTTGATTAATTTTTGTAACAACTACGGTTTTTGGAGCTAATATTGCTCTTTCACACAGCCAATTGTGATTTAGGTAGTTTTCTTTGAAGTTGGGAAAGACTTTGTGCTTGAGGTCATCTACAGAATTAACAACAGAGCAAAATGGCCATACTTCCATTTCTCCTGCAGCGTCGAGAGGCACCTTGCCATCACCAATTGTCAAAATGTCCTGTGCAAACTTTTTGGACATTTGGTCACCATGTAGCTGAGCTCTCATGTTAGTGTTAAGACTGAGGATGGTAACATGATGCCACAGGGTAGAGGACTTTAGGCATGCTTGGACCTCATCTGCTCCAGTGCCTTTCGGAATGACAGGAAGAGTTTGCCTGAAATCACCTGACAACAGAAGCGTAACACCTCCCATTGGAGCATGACAGTCTCGGATGTCTTTCAGGGCTCTATCTAATGCTTCCAAAGCTGTCTTGTGAGCCATGGTGCATTCATCCCAGACAATTAGATGACAATTTTGAAGTACCTGCCCCTGATCTGACATGAAGGCATGTCGGATGCTGCTAAATTGAGAGGGAGTTTGAAAGTCGAGTGTGCTGTCCTGCCACCGGGTAACAAAGTAGCTGAAATCCCAGAGGAAGCCACAGCTACTACAATGTCCTTATGCTGCCTAACTTCTGCAAGGAGAAGCTTTGTTATACATGTTTTCCCTGTCCCTCCAGGAGCATCAAGGAAGAAGATTCGTCCCTCACGTTGGCTTACACTGTTAATAATAATTGTGTAGGCCTGCAGCTGGTCTGGAAGTAATTTATGCTCGTTTTCAGCAATGTACTTTGAAAGCGCTTGAGTGTTGTAAGATGCTTCACAAATGACAACAGTGGGAAGGCTATTTGACCCTGACCTGAATGTTTGTGGCAGGCCACATGTGGACAATTCATTTCCACGAAGTGTAGCAATTCTGTCTTCAATGTCAATGAGAGTTTTGTTGTAGACTTCCTTGCTGATATCCTCCATGTCAGGATAGAGCCGTTGAGCTTGCCACTTAAAGTCTTCAGCCAGGTTGTCCCTGTACTTGAGCCATAAAGTTGCAGGATCACACAGTTCGCATGTCTGTAGTAATACTGCAAATAGTGCCCTGAGACTTTTAGGTGATTGTGATAAAGCAGCCTCTCCCAAAGTTGCATCCCATTGTGCACCATCTTCTAACAGTCCTTGTCGATAGCAGGCTTCTCTGTATGTTGTGCAGACATATCCATGAACGGTTTTTAGGGCCTGGAAACACGTGGGGCTTCTGACCTCATGCAGTAGTAGGCGGAGGTAGAAGCACTCTCGTTGAGTGGGATGTGTCAAAGTTAACGATGGCAAGTGTCAAACTTAATGCCAAGGTATCCATGAATATTTTGACCTGCTTTCCTTGGGGTCCATTTTTTTCCATTCCAAGTGTAGTACAATGGAATCTGTGGATACAGTAAGGTTTGAGCGAATGGATCAACTTGACAGAGCTTGAAGAATGCCCATGAGTGTGCTATCCCTTGGTTGCTCTGCCAACAGAGAAGCATTAGCATTAGTGAAGTACACTCTTTGACCGTTTTCCAAGTTCACTGCGAACTGTTGAACGGCGGGGTGTCGTTGGTGAACTGGAAAGCCAAAGATGCGCCAGAAAGCCTTGTTGCTACTTATGTAGCGTCCCACCTGATAGTGCATCACCTCATCCTGGCAGTATTCTTGTTGAAGTGCAAACATTGCAGCGTCAGAACCCTTGTTCACATATTTGCAAACATGCTTGATGGACTTAACGGAGTTGCAAAGCTCAACGTTAATGTGAGTATTGAAAATCTTTGACAGGAGTGGGCAGTAGGGAACTGCCGTCTTCTGGTTTTCTCCGTCTGTATGATGGATACCTATCAGCACCTGTCTGAGTTTGTTGTAGGAACTTCCTTGGAAACTTTTTTGAACATACGCTGTCTTTCAAACATGGTGAGTTAATGTTGAATCCATGCCCACATGGACTATGCACGATGTTTGCTTTAAGTATGTTGTATAGTACTTTGTCTAAAGCAGGATCAGGAAGTTCTGCAGAGATTATGTTGTCGATGTCAGTTGATTTGATCTTCGTTGAGAGCCAAAGCAGGATATGAGCATGTGGAAGGCCCCTTTTTTGCCATTCGATTGTGTGCAGGTCACATTGTATGGGTCCGAAGATTTGCCCTTTTTTTATGAGCTCTATGAGAGTAATTAACTTCAGATGGAAAACTCGGGCAAGGAGGTCATGCCTGTCTTTAGGCTTTTGACCAAAGAAGAGTTCGGCCTGAATCTCCTTCCACTTGGGATTGCATGTGAAAGTGATGAATAAGTCAGGCCTGCCGTAATGGCGGACAAAGGTCATTGCATCCTGTGTTCTTTCATGCATATATCAGGGACTTCCAGTGAATGTGGAAGGCAAGATGCAAAGTCTTCCTATGCTTGTTGGAGCAGCATCATTGTTGATGGCATCTCGGAGATGGATGTGGCTGTCAGAGCGCAATTTTTGTTGATGTGATCTGATGAAACAAAATCTCTCTGATTCCATTTTTGTGCACATATCAACTGCAAATTGATGAAACAGATCTCGAGACTGGCGGAGGTGTTTACAGGAGCTGTTTCGTGTCATAAATCGGTATGAGTAGAAGCCCATGCAGGATACTGGCTTGTTGAGATATTCATTACAATTTTGTGGATGTTGCTGTGGTATACCGATGTGGTAGCCATCCTCACCGTAAACAAACAGAAGTGGATACTGAAGTGTATCGTATGATCGATGTGTTTCTGTAATTCGTTGGAGGGTGGTGTCACGTCACCTAAGGACAATGTCTGGGATTGTGCTGTTCACCGTGAAGGAGTACAGCTATTTCATTGCATGTGGGTGCGTTGTAACGGCCTGCATGTTCTGTAGATGGTCTTTTCTGAGCATCTATGATAACATTGAAATTAGAAGAAGCTTCTGTTTCCAAGGCATACTTGAAGCTGCGTACGTAGCTGTTTGTCTAGTAGAGAAGGTCTTGTAGTTGCATTATCAATTGAAATTTAGTGCCATTGGAAATGTACAAAGTACAGTTGAAGGAATTGAGGATCTTTATTTTCAGTAGGTTCGAGCGATCCTATCCTATGGTAAACCTGTCCCTGCACTTTGAAAATTGGCATAAACCCACCTTCTTGAACAACATTAGCGCCGAAAGATGTCATTTGGAATGCACAGTTGTACTTGCGGATGTTATTTAGGAAATGTTTCGACTCTGTATTTGTGCCAGCGTAGAGTGACTTTAACAGCTGTGGTGGATCCTGCAGCGGAGTGGTGTTAACTTTTCCATTAGCGCAACACATAGCAGGAGTTTCTCTGGACCACTTATTAGCATTGCAGAAAGAGCAAGTGATGGACATATCTCCAATGTTTATATCTGGGTGGCAATCATAATGAAGGTTAGGGTTGTAGCTGAAAGCCTTTAATAACCACTGTGAGCTGCATGGCGTTGAAAATCCTCACCTAAGAGGTCTTTGTTGAATGGAAGTCTGCAGCATAGAATATCTCTGTTGTAATGTGTGGGAAGATCGCACAGCAGCCATGTTGGCAGCATTCCTGAGCAGGCGCGCAGCGCGTTCGTTTATCTTCTCTGCAGCTCGTGCAGCAGCAGTTGAGGCAGCATCAGCACTTCGGCGAATTTGATGCTGGTGTTGAGTCTCTGCAGCTCATGCAGCAGCAGTTGAGGCAGATCAGCACATCGTTGAACTTTATGGTGGTGTTAAGCTTCTGCAGCTCGTGCAGCAGCAGTTGAGGCAGCATCAGCAGTTCGTCGAAGTGTACGCTGGTGATCTATTTGGAGTGCTCTTGAAGTGGCTGTACGTTCAGCATTTTGTGATCGTCTAAAATCAGTTTCCAATGACGATTCATTTGCCCTTCTTGCTGATGATGTTGCAGCTTTCGCAGTTTTGCGTCCAATTGAAGAAGTCTTTCTTCGGGGCATGATCTAAAATAAGCATGATGAAATGCAGTGAGATACACTGTGAAGTATGAAATATTAATTGAATGGTTATTATGTAAGTGTAGATAATTTGCAAACTTGCAACTGCTGTGGTAATAATGAAGTGGTATTAGAACGGTAAATGTGTCCACTAACATGATGTTAGTGTTATGACATGAAAATGGCAATAGTTGTGAAAGGCACGGCGAGAGAAATGGTAATAGGAAAGGAGAAAGTGGTAATGAAACGTGTTGGGAAAGTTATCGTTTGTGTGGACATGAATTTTGGGTGTTGTTTGTCAATGCCTGCCTGGTCTGCCGTATAGATTGGATAAGGAAAGGGTTAATGAAAGAGCAATTGGATGAATTGATTAGGTTTGTTTAGTTGTGCTGGTGGTGTCGAAGCTGCCGTTGATACCTGCATGTGAGTGTAGGAATGGTTATAGGTAAGTTAGTCGGTGTGCAGGTCCACATGAAGGAAGAAGGAAAAAAATATCATTAAATTTGTATGTGTGCAGTGGTAAGCATTTCAGTAAGAAGTGAAAGAAGTGGGAGTGTTATCGCTCTGTATGAAGTACCCTGTTAGCCTATTGTTAATGAAAGAAATGGAAAAGAATAGGAAATGTAAGAAATGAAGTGAATAAATGTAAAAGATTGCTCGGCGCCTGCATTAGGGAAGAAGTATGGAATTAGTTGGAAAGAAATGAAAATATGGAAAGTAGGGGTCGTGACAGGGAATAGAAAAAGGAAGGTATTATTGTAGCATAATTTGAATGTCCATGATGGAAGACATATAAATGGGCTGGAAAAGAAAGAAAGAGAATAGTTGGGAGTTGATATGCAGGTGTAGTTTGAGACATTAACGGAATTGTTTTGTATTTGTAAGACATCGTGCTACCACTGAACAGCTATTTGTGAGAAGCCGTTACATGGTGGCACGCGTATCAGTAAGGAGTGGAGAAAGTGGGATTGTTTTCGGTCGTTATCAAGTACCCTGTTCCCCTATTGTAAATAAAAGAAATTGAAACGAGATGAAAATGTAAGAAATTGAGTGAAGCAATGCAAAAGATTGCTCGGCGTCCGCATTAGGGAAGAAGTATGGAATAAACGTGAAAGAAGTGAAAATGTAAAAATTAGGATGAGGGAGATGAAACTGAGAAGGAAAGGTATTATCTGTGCATAATTTGAATGTCCGTGATGGTAAACATATGAATCAGCTGGAAAAGAAATGAAGGAAATTGTTTTGAGTTGATATGCAGGTATACTTGTAGACAGTAACCGAATTGGTTGTTATTTGTAAGATGTTGTGCTACCACTGAACAGGTACGTGCGAGAAGCCATTACGTGTTACGAACACGTACTAGAAATAGCAGTGAAATATTTCATATTTCGTTAGTGAAATGAGTTTAGGAATGATTGTAGGTAAGTTATTAGGTCTGCAGGGCCGCATTATTGAAGAAGGCGGAAAGGAAGTCTGTAAGATGTAATGCGTGCACTGGCACGCGTTCATTAAGGAGAAGTGTAGAAAGTGTGAGTGTTTGCACTCGTTATCAAGTACCATGTTCCCCTATTGTTGTGGAAAGAAATTGAAAAGTGATGAAAATGTATAAAATAGAGTGAAGTAAAGCAAAAGTTTGCTCAGCACCTGCATTACGGAAAATTATGGAATTAATTTGAAAGAAGTGAAAAGGTAAAAATCAGGAGTATGGACACTGAATTGAAAAGGAACGGTATTATTGTATCAGAATTGGAAAGTCCACGATGGAAAACATATGAATGCTGTGGAAAAGAAAGAAAGAAAATTGTTGGGAGTTGATATGCAGGTGGATTTGTAGACATGAACAGATTTTGTTTGTATTTGTAAGCCGTGGTGGTAGCAGAGAACAGGTATTTACGAAAAGGCGTTACGTGGTAGCAACGCGTGTTAGAAATAGCAGTGAAATGTGAAATATTGATGCAATTCAGAAACGAAAAAGGTTATGTACCGAATTCAGCAGAATGAATGAATGTGCTTTAAGTTGGTCAGTATTGCTTTAATATAGCAATGTTGTGAAGTGAAGATGATAGAAATTGTAAGAGGAGAGGAGACAGTGATTATGAATTTTGTTCCCAATGCTATTTGTCTGGAAATGAATTCTGTTGTATATATAAGAAAGCAGCCAGCTAGAAGGATGAAGATACCAGTGGTGCTATAGTGGTGTGGGGTCGTTTTAAGTCTCCGTATGCTAGGAAGGTTAGGGGTGAAGTGGTTGACAATATATTTCACTTGAGAAGGTAGTATCTGGTTAATATCTGTTACCATGTTCCATTGTCCTATAGTAGGAAGTAAGTTTTATTTCACTGTGGTGGTAAGGAAATGAGAATGAGATGTAAGGGGACAATATTTTTGAGATAGCAGTGCTATAGTCGTGTGAGGTCATTAGAAGTGTGGGTAGGAAGGTTACAGTTGAAGTGGATGACAATATATTTCACTTGACAAGATAGCATGTGGTTAATGTCTGTTACCATCTTCCATTGTATGGTGCCTGTCATGGTACTTAAATGAGAATGAGATTTAAGGGGACAATGTTTTTGAGATTCAAGTTCGAATGTAAGGCAGGTCTGAAAGGGCTCCCAACAGTTATTTCGTAGCGGTGGTGGAGTGTTTATAAGGGGTGTGAAGTCCCCATGAAGCGGTATTTGTAACTTCTAAGAAGATGAAATTTTAGAAATATTACTTTATTTGTGTGTATAGTTTTGGATAAAAAACAAATGACTAATGTGTGTGTTCGTGTGCATGTGTATGTGTGTGTATGGGTGTATATATGTATAGATATCTGTATGCATGTATATATATGTATATGTGTACATATTACATGTACATCTATATATATATATACATCTACACGTGTATACATATACATGTATGCATATAGATGTATATCTATATACCTATACATATACGTGTACATATACATCTCTCTCTTTATATATATATATATATATAT
>NC_068985.1:65405843-65406435 GCF_001194135.2 Octopus bimaculoides
AAATACTTCATAGCAAAATTCTCACCAAAACTGAATGGCTGAAACATGCAGATCACAACCCATCTAGGATCTCCAACTTTGGAACAACAGACCCTAAAAAAACGGCAAGAAACCCAGATAGTGGGACATTTTTGTACCAACAAGAATTGAACCCAGTTACCTAGGTTCTCATATTTCTCTCCTAACTTTTTTTTAACTAACCAGCTGTATAGATATAATCACAATTCCTTCCTTCCCTTTTACACCCCTTTCAGACACACACACACACTCTCTCTACCACTGGACAATGATACCAAAGAATACCATGAACTTGTCACAGCAGGAACTGACCAACTGTAAACTGTAAACAGAATCTTCTTCTTCCCTCCCCTTCCCACCGACACACCTTTCAAATACACAGGCACACACACACACACACACACACGCACACAGACACACACGCACACATACACACACGCACACATACACACACGCACACATACACAAAAAAAACGCACCCACACTCTCCTACTAGACAATGACACCAAAGATTCTTTTTGAAAAGCAACTTCTTCAAAACGATCACATCTGCTTTTGCCATTCCTTTAAAAGG
>NC_068985.1:65408884-65409690 GCF_001194135.2 Octopus bimaculoides
CATTTATGCATAATAAGCATTTCCTATTTTTGTTATTATATGCAGGTGCGGATGCTAATATTTTCCAGTGCAGGTTAAAGTTGATGCCCTTATCCTTTAGTTCCCATATGTAGCTACTTAATCCGGTAGAATTCCTTCTGTTCCCGTTCCTAAACGTGTAGTTGTGATAATTAAACCTATGTTTCATACTATTTTTAGTTGCACCCACGTATGCCCTGTTTTCATACTTTGTGTTTACCACACATTGGTATACCACTTCCCTTCTCATGCAGCTATTTCCGAACACGCAGCATTCCTTTACTCTACAATTGCAAGTTCTACCTAGGTTCCCATAGTTAGTGTGATTAGTGCTAGGATTTGTTATGCTACTGCCATTTATTGCGCTTCCATTTAACCCTAGGGCCCTGTTATTCCCATTACTATTGTTGTTAGCAGTGTTAGGATTCTTACCTCCGCTATATCTAATACTTCTATTGTTACTTGTGATATTCATATCATTATCATTACTGCTCCTATCATCTGTGTTGATGTCAATGTTTCCAGTGTGGGTATTAGTATCCACATTGTTATCATCCTGATTATCCGTCCTATGGCCAACACAGTTGTCATATAAGGTTGTGTTGTCTATGCCATTTTTCCTACTTGTATAGAAGCTATCTAACTTCTTATTATTAATTGAGGAGATTATTGCAGCCAGGTTGTGTGTTAAGCTATATCCTATTCTTATTGTCCTTTTATTGATTGACTCCCAATATTTATTCTTTCCCTTTGCAAAGTGTTTATTGATTATATTGAAGATACTTTTT
>NC_068985.1:65409728-65411421 GCF_001194135.2 Octopus bimaculoides
CGTTTTTAATCTGCATGGCGAAGGGAATTATTAGCCATAGGGTGTCCGCCCCAGCTTTGTCTTTATAAGGGTTGCCTATGCTATATGTGGATCTACCAATATTATAACTGCTAACATTGGAATTAGTATTACTCTTCCCGCTACCGTTTCTGCCGCTGTTATTCCTATTACAATTATTGTTTTTGAAGTTATTATTTCATTCACTATTATTTACATCCGTGCCTTCTATATTATCTCTATCACTAGCAATTCTATCAGTAAGGATTTTATTCCCACCGTCTCCGTCACCACCATTCCGCACCGGTTGTCTCGGCCCATACATGATATTTTTCTTATTGCCGCCTCCAACATCACCATTACCCCTACTATTGGCGTACCAAGTATTTCCATTATTACGACAACCGTTATTATTACCTATACTTTTGTCCCTATCCCTGCCATTTGCCGCGCTATCCCTGCTATTGGCCGCTCTACATTTTGCAAAGCACCTTCTCTCAGGTGTGGTTGTTTCATCTATATCATTCTGGTTACTATTGTCATTGGGGATGTATTTTATCCTATCCCTATACCCTGCATTTTTTAGGGCTACATTGTATCTATCCTTATGTTTATTGAATATCTCTTCATTGGAGGAGAGGTTAGAAATCTTTTGCTTATATTTAGAAGTGCTTTCTTCATTTGTGGGGGGTGGTTACTAGAACTATTTATATACCTTATATTAGAATTCTCTTTTATATACGGCTCATGTAGTCCGGTATTTAGGTTACAGTTTGCATCTAAGTAATTAATAGAATAGTTTTCATTTTCAATAGTTATGGATAGGCCAAACCTACTAAAGAATTTGTGCAATCGTTTTATAAGCAATTCGAGGCGTCTATTCGAGATATTTTCAACCAGGAAAAGTGCGTCGTCTCTATATAGACCGCTAGTTAATTCAGGGAATTCCCTACCTATATTGTCCAGTATATAAAGGCTTACTAGGTCAGTAGTTTCTGCCGAATCCCGCGACCCCATTGTAATATCAAAGAGGTCGGGTGTGTCCTTATGTGCCCATAGCTTGTTATCGAATTCTATAACAGTCTTTCGGGCAGTGAGTATTATCTTTATCTCCTTCATACTAAGGTTAGTGTGCCTTCTGGAGAAAATGAGGGCGCTATTTAGGACTACTGGGTTTATAGATGCATAGTAGTTTTGAATATCAATTTGGATTAGTCTAAGGTTACGCCTATTCCCTATCTGTATTTTGGAGAACCAATTCAAAGCTCCTTGTGTGTTTTTCCATAAGTCAAGTTTTACCCTATTCCTAATCGTTGGTAGGTACTTATCTAGTATTACTTTACTAAGTTTTCCTAAATCGGATTTGCTGGGACAAATTAATTTAACCTGTGTTTTGTGTGGGAAGTTCTCTTTGTGGTCTTTAATAGTTATATGTGGTCTGATAGGAGTGAATGGTTCAGTTTTATCGTCTATATTGAAATCCAGCATAATATTCCTGGCTTCCAAGTTTAACTCTCTTAGAGTGGTGCTAGGTACAACTTTATATTTTTTTATCATTTCCCTATGTATCAGTTCGTGGTATGTGTTAGTATCTACATTATACAAGTTCCCCGTTTTGTCCGAGTGTGTAAGAATACCATTTTTGGTATCCAGTGTTCTTAGTAGTTCTTTCAGTCTTCTCTGGTAAGGGTTATGC
>NC_068985.1:65411431-65412008 GCF_001194135.2 Octopus bimaculoides
ATACCATTTTTGGTATCCAGTGTTCTTAGTAGTTCTTTCAGTCTTCTCTGGTAAGGGTTATGCCTGAGGGGGTGGTTCTTGAACTTGATGTTTTTCACTATGTTCCGTAGTTCTTGTTCGAACTCGTCCAAGTGCTTGTTGGCTGGTGGTGCTTTTCTAGATTTGAATATATGTTTAGTGAGTTCTCATATTTCGTTGCTATTGTTGTTATTTCTGGTGGGGTGACTGTTAAGAGTTTCCGGGTCCAACTGGGAAGTCTTTTTATCCTGGTGATGTATCCTCCAGCGTATTCTATGAATGAATTCATTTATTCTTAAGATTAGTTCTTTAACATATGTGCCTTTAGGTGGGATAGGTATGTCCTTAAGCGATGAGTCCATCCTTATCAGCTTCATTTTACCAACAGTATTCATTTTGAGGGTCTATTATATTATATTACATCTAAATGCATACACTTCCGTCAGCAATGTTGTACACAATGCAAAGATCTGCTATACACAACGATGGCAATAATAACAAGTAGCCCTCAGTCAATTATAACGTGAGAGAGTTATATATATATATATATATATGTATA
>NC_068985.1:65412117-65414206 GCF_001194135.2 Octopus bimaculoides
GTGTGCAAGATTCTTGATGTGGATACGTGTGTTGAAAGAAATACAATTAAACCTTGGGAGAGGCATTATGCCGGTAATAAACACACGCACTGGTTCAGTCCTTTATTAATTTATATAGTTTTTTGTTAAATTATTTCATTGCACTCTTGCAATCTCTTCAGTAACTTGTCTCTCCACTTCCATTTATTTTGAATATATGATCTGGCGTTGTTTTGGCGTTGTTTCGAAACTGTTTGGTATGAATTTAAGTATATGTGTGTATATCTCTAAATATATAAAAATGAGAATGGTTTCATCCAAGGAAATACAGGTTCAATACCTGCTATAATGAATCCATAAACACATATAAAACATCCAAGGGTATATTTTTTTTTCCTCTGAAGATATTAAGCTCATGTCATATAAATTTAACATTTACTGAGTATTAACTGAACCAGCTGTAAGGGATGATGATTAATTTGCTGTTAATAATAAATAATTATTAACTTCTCAATCTCCTTTTTCTTTTCCTAGAGGTACCTGGCATTGCCTGGAAATGAAATTGTACCTTATATATTGGAAGAAAAATTATTTTGTATAGAAATTTGTTATTCTAAATTCAATTTATTCTTCAACTAGCAGTATAACCCAACGTTTTCAGTGTGTGACTTATTACGCCATCTACGATAAGTCTTGCTAGTTGAAAATCAACTAAAAAAGAAAGCCTTACAACAAAAAAACACTTATGATGTAAATATGTTCATAATTCAAAAGACGATGAAATTAATAGGGAAAGTCTGAAGGCTGTTTTGCGTAACATTATTAAGTGTACGTAAATTTCATCTGTCTAATTGGCTATATAAATGGTTGTGCAAAACAACTCTTTGCGCTGCCCTGATTATACATAGCAGGGTAATTCCTTTCCGCAGGAGCTAGGACAGCAATTTCTGATGAAGCAATTGCTGGCGATCTGTTGCTACACAGTTCTGCCAGAATTCTATCAGATTGGGCAGTAGATGTTGTTTTTGCTTCTGGAATGTGGTGAATTGCTGCAGTCTGTTGCTGTCTTTTTAAACCGGTTGCTTTCTTTCCCCAGCAAGCTCTCTTCTTTGGAGGCATAATCTATGTACATATTAAACAGAACAACAAAAGTTATAACAGATGGCAGGGTCGGTAGTTTTCACATTTCGGTAATTTTTCAGATTAACACCCGCACGATTATCTAACCCTAACCCTGACCCTAAAACTGTAACCATAACACCAACCCTAATCTAAACCCTAACCCTAACACACTAGTGAAAATCGTACGGGTGTTAATCTGAAAAATTACCCACATTTCTAATGAAGTTCACTGATTTTGCAATGTGTTGTCCTGTCGGTCAAACTAAAGCATTTGACCTGGTGACAAAAATTTTTTTTAATTAGTCTAATAGGTGTAAAACAACTTGCTGAGAACGAATAGGAATAAAAAATGTGCGCTTGCAAACGGGATGGGTGGGGAGAGGGCTCGGAACATTCACATCGTGAATGTTTCGAGACACCTCACCGGAACCAAGAAGCAAAAGAAAAATAGTGTAATAGATGTAAAACGACTTACTCTGAACGAGTATGAAAAAAAAAATACGCTCTCGCGAAAGGCGGGGTGGGGAGAGGACGCAGAACATTTACATTGTCACACATCGTCAGTCCATCTATTACACTATTTTTCTTTTGTTTCAGCTGGAGAGAAGAGGGAGAGAGGAATAGAGAGAGAGAGGGGGGGAGAAAGGAATAGAGAACGGGAGCAATGAAGAGAGAGAAAGGGAGGGAGAACGGAAGACAGTTATAAAATAACAATGCGTGTGTGTGTTTATATAAGTAACACACACAAACTAAATTTTATATCTATAATGTTAGAATAAGAATAGCCTGGGCAAAGTTTAGAGAGCTCTTACCCCTGCTGGCGACAAAGGGACTCTCACTCAGAGTAAAAGGCAGACTGTATGACGCATGTGTACGAACAGCCATGCTACATGGCAGTGAAACATGGGCTGTAACTGCTGAGGACATACGTAAGCTCGCAAGGAATGAAGCCAGTATGCTCCGTTGGATGTGTAATGTCAATGTGAAT
>NC_068985.1:65414713-65415408 GCF_001194135.2 Octopus bimaculoides
AAAGACACCATTTCGAGCGTGGCCGTTTTCATGCGGGTGACACGTAAAAGCACCCACTACATTCTCTGTGTGGTTGGCGTTAGGAAGGGTATCCAGCTGTAGAAACTCTGCCAAATTAGATTGGAGCCTGGTGTTGCCATCCGGTTTCAAAAGTCCTCAGTCAAATCGTCCAACCCATGCTAGCATGGAAAGCGGACGTTAAACGATGATGATGATGATGATGATGATGATGAATGTTGATGTGTGTATGTGTTTATGTGTATGTTGTTGTCACAGATCACGTATGTGTGGTTGTGTGTGTTTTTACGTTTCTATGTTATGTAAAATATGCTAGAAGTAGAGGGATAGAAGAAAACTATTAAATGAGAGAGAGAAAGAAGTAAGAGTGAAAAGGTCTTAAACAAAGTTAACCTATGACTTTGTATGTATCACTTTCTCTCTCTCTCTCCCTCTTTTACTCTTACTCTCTATATTATATGTTGAGCGCGTGATCGATGTGTAAGAACGCCATTACAGGTAGAAAGGAAGAAATATAAAAGTTGCTAGAAACAACAGCCAAATCTCCCTTAAATCACACAAAGTAAACGGAATTTTTAAAATCTAATTACTGCACTGGAAAATTCTCATCAAGAAAATTCCATTGATGTAAAAATTTTTCCGAAAAAGTGGAAAATGTGGATTTCTATAAACTTTTA
>NC_068985.1:65415931-65416641 GCF_001194135.2 Octopus bimaculoides
AGCAGGAGGTAGGATGGCAATTTCTGACGAAGCAATTGCTGGCGATCTGTTGCTACACAGTTTTGCCAGAATTCTATCAGATTAGGTAGAATATGTTGATGCACCACTTTGCATTATGTTCAAAGTAGCTTCTGGAATGTGGTGAATTGCTGCAGTCTGTTGCTGTCATTTTAAACTGGTTGCTTTCTTTCCCCAGCAAACTCTCTTGTTTGGAGGCATAATCTATGTATGTATTAAACAGAACAACAAAAGTTATAATAAATGGCAGGGTCGGTAATTTTCACATTTCTGTAATTTTTCAGATTAACACCCGCACGATTACCCAACCCTAACCCTAGCACGAACCCTAAACCCTAACCGTAACCTTAAAACCCTAACCCTAACCATAAAACCCTAACCCTAACACCCTAGTGAAAATCGTGGTATATTTACCAAACATTGATGAACATGAGTTATATTGTAGTCAATGATTGTGTGTACAGGTAGAAGGGAAGAAATATAAAAGTTGCTAGAAACAACAGCCAACTCTCCCTTAAATCACACAAAGTAAACGGAATTTTAAAATGTTTACATCAATGGAATTTTTTCAATGTGAATTTACCAGTGCAGTAATTATGCGCTCAACATATAATTTAGAGAGTAAGAGTAAAAGAGGGAGAGAGAGAGAGAGAGAGAGAGAGAGAGAGAGAGAGAGAGAGAGAGAGAGAGAG
>NC_068985.1:65417358-65426287 GCF_001194135.2 Octopus bimaculoides
ATCAATTCTGAATTCATAATACAAAAATAATAATAATTAACTCTTTTATAGGCCACAAGGACTAATATAAATCAAAACATTAAAGGACAACATGAGATGATATACAAAGGGTTTTGCAAAAAAAAAAAAAATGTTTATGTAAACATTTGATAATAAAAACAATATAACAAGTAAAATCCCATAAAAGCCACGGGTGCCTGATCAACAGAGCAAGAGATCTCCTTTTAAACTTCTTTTTTTTATGGGTGTATTTTCAGAATTGGTCCATCCATACTGGCCATTTTTCCGACATCCACACACCTTTCAACAAATTTGCTAGAAGACAACACTTCCCTCTCTACCTTCACTTTCCTTTTTAAGTGGAACTTGAAAAAGTTGATGAGACCTTGGCTAAAGAGGGAAGTGTTTGACTTTAGCTCTTTTAAACGGGTCCACCATACTACTCCTCTCACTACAGCCACCAGACAAATGAAAATTGCCTGCCCCTCCCGATTAAAGGAGGCCAGTGAGGCAATCTTCACTATGGATTCAGCTGATAGCCGGATCCGTCCTACATGCGACAGCAACTGTTTGACATAAACCCACAGGTCAGCAATGCTCAGGCACTGGACGAGTGTGAGCAGAACAGTTTCATCACTCTGGGTACATCGTGGGCAGGCCCAGTTGATGGCACTTCCGTGCCTGTAAAGTTTATCTCGAATGGGCAGCACCCCTCGGTAGCGGTGCCAGGCAAGGGATTTCTGGAAGTTATCCATAGGCCCCAGCACAAAAGTTCTCCCAAACAGATTGGTTAGTTGATCATCATCGACACCTAGAGTTTCCCTGAGAACGTCATTGCACTTTTTCTCCACTAACCCTCTATAGGACACTAGAGTGGAACTATTACCGATTGCATTGCCTGCCTGATGGAGGGCTGTGAGCACTTGATGGAACTTGAAGTGCCAAATGCCCTAATTGATTCTACTCTAATTGCCCTCTTAAGAGCAATCCACCAGTTGCTGTTGATGATTGCCCCTGTCAATGCCCTCTTCACTTAAAGGCTAATCCAGTCTCTGTAAACTTTGCATGCCAGTAACGATGTGTTTAGCTTCCAGTAACTGGTACCCTGTCTATGGAACCTATCTAAGTCGACTGTACAGATGAGGAATTTGTTGTCTGTATAGCCATTTATGTGAAATTGTGGACACCCTATGCTGTCCTTATCCACTGGCCTACAGAAAACTCTAGATATGATCTAGATGACCCAATGCGATTTGTCCAAGTCCACATTGGTACATTCGGGTTATCTAGTTAGTATCTGTCAGACAGTTGAAAGCGTCTGAGCAGGTTAGTGAGGCTTTTGCACCCCTCTCTCCTATCAGATGCTCCCACTCTCACACAATCGAAACGTTCATCTAAGACAGTGTTTCAATCTCCTACTAGCACTAAAGTGTGAGACGTTTCCAGGGAAACCTCCAGATGCTTGAAACAATCTGACTGCCATGTCCCTATCAAGGCATAGGCAGCCACCAGTTTGAGAGCACTACCATCACTGCTGTTCAAATCCAGGACCACCAACTTACTTTCTCGATCCAGGAAGATTGCCTTTTTATTTTCAGATCCAGACCTTTCCAGAAAAGCACCACAGTACCACCACCGCCCCCTCCCGACCAACACAGAGATAGAAAAATCTCGTATCTGCCAAAAAGGGCTGTGAGGTCCTGCGGGTAGGAAAGCCTGGTTTCACTAATGGCTGTTACATCCACACTGAATGACCTCAGGTCGTTTAAGAGGTGACCTGAGGCCCCTGACATTTATGCTACAAATTCTGAGCACAACCATGTCAAAAGTATTTGTCTGGTGGGGTGGCCCCCTTTTGCTTTGGTGTGGGTATTTCCATGAGTTTTTTTTAATATTTTTTTTGAGAAGGTTTTTTGAAGCGACCCAATATCTTGTGGAAATTTTGTTTTAATAGCACTGTAATTGCGTTGTGTGATCTTGAAAATTAGTATGTGCGGTGGTGATGTGTGGTGTGTTGGGATAACAAAAAGTCTGCCATTGTAGTGTCTGTATTGTCTTTCAGATATGTGATCAGGTCTTCGTTGCTTGTTTATGGCTGTGATGTTTGTAGTGCTGGTGGAGTCTCTGTGTATTGTAATTTGTGTTGGTATTTGAGGTGGTAGTGCTGGTGAAGTGGTGTTGTTGTGTGTGCATGTTGCTGCTGCTGTTGGGAAGATTTGCCTTTTTGCACCTTCCCACCTTTTCAATTGTCTCTTTGATCCTTTTCTTTCATTTCTTTTTGGGGGTACTGTATGCCACTCCCTGCTTCTCACCATCAGTACTCGAAGTGTCTAAGTTGATTTGGAGGGAATGTCTTGTGGGTTTCTCTTCAGTGTTTGTGGGGCTTCATCTACTATTGCTGGTGGTAGTGGTGTTGCTGCTGTCTCTGATGTTGGTGTTGGTGGTGGTCTGGTGACGGTTGGAGGTGGTGTCGCTGTTGCTGGGTGTTAGTGATGCGGGGACTTCTGGTTTCTGTCTCTGCTGCATCTCCTGCTGCTGCACTGGAGGTGGCACTGACATTGGTGTTGGTTGCACTGCCTGCTTTCACTCCTTGTATTTGGGGCAATCAACCCTTAGGTGCTTGTCACACTCACAGAGGTAGCACCTTGGCCTTCTGCCCTCTACAGCGATGTGAAGTCTGGTGCTGTCTGGTAAACTTATGGTATCAGATATGGCATTTATGCTTTTTTTGTTCAATTTGAATAAGCAGCTCCATGCTTGTTCAATTTTGTTGGCGCAATTTGTGCACCTCCAGTATTGTGACAGTGTCCTCTATGTCTAAGAGGACAGCTGCCACCAGCCAGCATACATTTAATTCAGGTGGTATTTCTTCAATTTTTATTTTTGTTACATGCCAACGAGTAGCAATTCTTCTGTTTTTAGGGGCACTGTGGAATGCTACCTTGCCTCCTACTCAGTTAGAAAGAGCATTTTTACAGTGCCAAAACACTTTCCTTTGGTAACATACATTTTTCTCGACCATATTAGTCTTAGCGCAATTTCTAATCACTGTTGAGTTGACTGTTCAAGTTTTTTTGTGCTTTGTGTTGAACATCTTGTACATTACTGTTTTTCTGTTTCATTTATTAGCTTTTGTGGGATGTTAAGGAAGACATTATTTCCTTCTCTTCTTAACAAATCCTTTACACTTTTTATGTCATCAATTGTTAAATTGAGTTCTTTCGTTTGTTTCGCTGCAGAGGCGAAAGTGTTTGTTGTCATTGTTGTTAGTACTTGTGGAGATGTCAGTGCAAATGATTTTTTGCTTTATGGTTTCATTCCTCTCTTCCTCCTTCCCCAGTGTAAGAACAATAGTGAGGGTGAGAGGAGGGAAATTGTCATTTGAAAGGTGGTTTAAAACACCGCTTTCACTCTCTTCTTGAGTAGTGCACATGCTGGAGCGCTTTTTGTCATTCTCCTCTATGCCTTTTAAGGTGCAGAGTGGGCGGCGATAGTTAACTTTGGAACTTTTGTCGTTGTTATTCAACAGCAGAGGGGGTGATTCACAAAGAAAGGAAGAGCTTATACACTTCTTCAAAGACATTTTTTTTTTCCACAAAATGAAATTCAAAAATGAGAAATAGAAATTTTGAATTGAAAAATTTGCCCCTAAAGGAGCAAAGTCTTGCCTAATCACTTAGCTCAGTGAGAGCCCAGTTGGCTTGGCCACCAAGATATAGAAAAAAATTATATGCGCAGGAGTGGCTATGTGGTAAGTAGCTTGCTTACCAACCACATGGTTCCAGGTTCAGTCCCACTGCGTGGCACTTTGGGCAAATGTCTTGTGAGAGGATTTGGTAGATGGATTTTGGTAGAGGATTTGGTAGACGAATTTGGTAGACGGGAACTGAAAGAAGCTTGTTGTATATATGTATGTGTGTGTCTGTCCCCCCAACATCGCTTGACAACTGATGCTGGTGTGTTTACGTCCCGGT
The DNA here is from genome assembly GCF_001194135.2 of Octopus bimaculoides. Lineage (NCBI taxonomy): Eukaryota > Metazoa > Mollusca > Cephalopoda > Octopoda > Octopodidae > Octopus > Octopus bimaculoides. The sequence continues at coordinate 65,421,333 of NC_068985.1, forward strand.
AACTTAGCGGTTCTGCCTAAGAGACTGATAGAATAAGTACTGGAGTCAATTTGCTAGACTAAAGGTGGTGCTCCAGCATGGCCGCAATCAAATGACTGAAACAAGTAGAAGTAAAAGTAAGTAAGTAAGATATAACAATATAATCCGTGAAAATGAAACAAAAACTCATAGCTCGCGAAGACATCCTTTCGCTTTGAATAATAATAAATGAAAAATTTGATCATGTGCACAGCGTTGTTTGGAAAGAAGTTTAGATTTGACAGTTTGTTTTTGGCAGACTCTTGCAAATTTTTGCCTCCCATGGCCAAAACTTGGTCCTCAATTTCAATCAGTACTTGGTTAAAAATTGTTTCAGAGAACTGAATATTGATATCTAGGTTTGCCAGTGGAACTGCATACTTTAAGTACTCAGCCATATCCTCACGATGTTTCATTCACAACTGCAGGAGACTGCCAAGTTGACACATGTTCAGATGATTGCAAAACGGTTATGGAGTTTCCTTGGAGAATCTGATATTGATGCTTCAGTCAATGCAAGGTCTCAGTTCTCTTCATTCTGCTTGGCTTGGGGGAATACTGTAAATTCAGCCCCATCAGCCCCACATTTCCTCTTGTGCCATTTATTGTTTCTCCAGGTATAATACTTGGGTAATTGTGGTAAAAGGAGTTTTCTTGCACCTTCATGACACAACTGTTCATGCTATATTATTAGCATTATCCTGCATTTGAGAATAAAAATTACTTCCTTAACTTTCTAGACATCATAATGCTTATTAGCATTATCCTGCGTTTGAGAATAAAATTTACTTCCTTAAATTTAAAAATGTATTAACTCTTTCATTACCAAACCACCCAAAGCCACCCAAAAAAATTTTTGGTTCATGTGACCAAGCCGTCCAAAACCACCCGTAATCACATATTCATATTTAAATGAGAATATCAGAGCAAATCTCATTAGTACATTCGTGAAAACAGGTGATTATACTGCGTAAACAGTTCAGCTACAGTTTTGTACAACGATTGACGTGTTATTTTAAATTTGTGAATTTTGTGAGATTTTTTTTCCAAATTTGTTCCTGTTGTGTTTTTAAAATTTGTAATTCTGACAAAAAATGGATACGAATTTTATTCTGTCAAGCAGCAAGTCAGAATTCGAAGGATTTTCCATTGAAGACCTTGATAAACCTAACTCTATAACTAGGAAAAAAAAAAAAAAAAAAGCATGTGGTATTTGATAATGAATCTGATGTTTCATTTTCCGAAAGTGAAAGCAGTGAATCCAAGAGTTCTGATATAAAACAGTTTATAGACCAGGGAGATATTTATCAATTGATGAGGGAATGGTGGGCTATAAAGGCCGAGTGCGTTTCCGACAATATATGCCAGGAAAGCCCACAAAATGGGGGATCAAAGTTTGGAAGATTTGTGAATCAAATACTGGGTACTGCTCTGGATTTGAATTTTATACAGGAAAAAGAGACAATTATGTAAGTCAGCATGGCCTAGGGTATGATGTGGTCTGGAATTTATCACTTCGATACCATAACCAGAGCCGTATAATATTTTTTGACCAATTTTTCAGTACAGTCAACCTTGCAGAGAATTTAGATACTGTGGCAACACGTTCATGTGCTACAGTGATCGCTAGTAGAAAAGGACTGCCGTTGGATATAAAAAAAGCAAAATTAAAAAAAAGGTGAAATAATTCAACAGCAGAAGGGAAATTTGCTAGCGACAGCATACAGAGATAAGAGGCAGATTAATTGTCTGTCTACCTGTGCACAGTCACATATGGATGAAAATGGCATGCCATTTGTGAACCTCGATTATAACAGGTACATGGGTGGTGTAGATCGGCTGAATCAGTTGAGGTCTTATTATCCAGTTGGCAGACCGGGGAATAAATAGTGGCAATACCTGGTTTGGTATATAGTAAATACGAGTATTACTAATGCATTTATACTATATACCAAATCGGGGCCGGCTCGAAAGCGATGCGACCATTTGCAGTTCCATGCAGATATAGCAACACAACTGAGAGCTGGTTATTCCTCAAAAAAAAATAACTGTAGGGAGAAAAAGCAAAGCCTGCCAGAGAGATATCCCTCTGAATTCAGCCGATCTCCATAAATTAGAAAAAAATCGAGGGTCGCAAACAGCAGTGTCGCGAATGCCTTCATCAAAAAAGGAAAGCTCCTAGTGAAAGGGCTGTTGGAACAACTTTCCAATGTACATTCTGAAAGGTTGCATTATGTAGAGCAGGGTGCTTTACAAGTTTTTTTGGTTAGAAATATGGTAACAAAAGGGTTAAAAATCAAAAACAAATTGGTAAAGCTTCATTGAAACAGAAACTACTGATTTGGTGCTTTCTGAACAGGACTATAAAAGAATATTACCACCTTTTTTTTTCAGAAAAAGCAGCGAAAAATAACGTTTTTTGAAAGGGGTGTTGCATTTTTGCTATCAGTTAGTGTCAAGAAGGTCAACAGGAGTTACATTCAACTGCCATTGGCTTATCCGTTATTGCCCTCCCCATCCACTCACTTGTCAACACCCGTGTGGACAAGGGAGAGAGAGAAAAATCAAGTTAAACCTTGCAGAACCAAACAATATCTCCTATAATAAAAAGAAGTGCTGGTGAATGTGCCTTGTTTGGTGAAAATGAACTGGGCTTCATTTTGTTATTGAAATAGATAACAACTGCATTTGTCTTATTTGCAAAGAACAAGTAGCCATTCATAAAAAATATAACATAGAGAGGCATTTCGTGAGTAAGCATAAGACCTATGGAAATTTGAAAGAATATGAACATTTTGACAAGAAAATCTGACCAAAAGACAAGCTTGAAAGTTAATCAGTTACTCAAGCTAGTTATGTGGTATACGAAAATATTGCTAAAAAAACTCGAACCACATAGGGATGGTCAATTCATGAAAAAATGTATCCTTACTGCTGTTGAGAATATATGCCCAGAAAAACTTAATTTGTTTGGAAGAACTGTTTCTGATTGTATTAAAGATAGTTTTGATGACATTCAAAATTTTCTAAAATCTGATTCAGCAGAATTTGTATTGTATTCGTTAGCTATTAATGAGACAACTGATCTGTCTAATACTGCTCAAATGGCAATATTTATACATGCAATAACTGCAAAATTCAACATTTGGTACGAATTTCTTCCCTTGAAATCAATGCATGGAACAACTAGAGGTGAAGATTTATTTCAAGTGGTCAATCAGCCATGAAAAATTTTGATTTACCATATGAAAAAATGGGTGCTCCATCTATGGTAGGTCGTGAAAAAGGGTTTGTAGCTTTGATTAAGAATGAATTTAAGAAGCGTCTTTTGGATCCGGAAACTTTGTGTATCACTGCTTTATTCATATGGAAACTTTATGTGCAAAATCTCTCAACATGGGCAATGTAATGAAAGTTGTAACTAAGGCTGTTATTTGATAAAAAGCAAAGGGTTAAATAATAGGGAATTTAAAGAATTTTTGAAAGATCTTGAAGCCGAATATGGGGATTTATTGTACTATTGTGAAGTTAAGTAAGGACCAAATGCTTAAGCAATTTTATGAACTGAAGGAAGAAGTGAAAACTTCTATGGATATTAAAGGTGTTCCTATTATAGAACTGGAAGATAAAAAGTTTCAAAGTGATTTAGCATTTTTAGTAGATATAACAGGTCATTTAAATAATTTGAACTCAAAACTACAAGGCTCCAATCAGCTAATAACCAGTTTGCTTTCTCATATCAAAAGCTTTGAATTGATTCTTCATTTATTTGTTACACAATTGAAAAGTGCTTCACACATTTTCTGAAATTGAGCAAACAAAATACCTAATCAACAAAGGAACATTTTAACGAGAGTGAAAGTCTTTTGAAGAAATTTGAAAGTAGATTTGAAGAAATACAAGATAAAATCGAACTATGCGTTTTTGAAACACCTTTTGATATGTGTCCTGAGGAGGCTCCTGATTCCTTACAATTAGAATTAATTGATTTGCAGTCAGATAACTTAATAAAATCGAAATATAGTAATCTGTTTTTTATTGGACTTCTACAAACCCATCAATCCTGAGAAATTCCCTGCTTCACATAAAAATGCCTTGAAATTCATATCTCAATTTTTGACAACTTATCAATGTGAGCAGTTTTTTACCAAACTGAATTATGCAAAATATTGTCTTCATACCAGACTTACTAATGAAAACCTGAGTAATGAACTAAGAATAGCAGTTTCTTCAAAGACGTGATATTCCTAAACTTTCAAAAAAAGAAAAAAGTAGTTTCATCTTTCACACTAAACAAAGCCAGATTTTAAAATTTGTTCAAATATGTCATTTACACATAATACTATTTAGGTATTAATGTAATTTTCCAAAATTAAATATGGTCTGTGCTTGACTGTTATGATTTCTCCAACATTAGGATAGGCGTATTTTGAAAAATATAAAATACCTCATAAGTATATAAATGTCCTGAATTTGGTGGCAGCAGTAATGAAGATGTTATGCATTAATTTAATGTGTTAAACTTATCTTCATTGATGTATATTGAATTATACATAGATATATACACTACACAGATGCAAGAGTCAGAACTTGTGATCCGCCCACACACCTTTTTCTTTGGAAATTTTAGCCTGCCACACTAAAAAGTTTCCCCACCCTTGATCTAAAACTTTGTTGATATATTTACAAACATACTTAATAGAGTTAACAGAGTTGCAGAATCCAAAGTTGACTCTTGCTACCTGTACTTGTCTTTGCTTCACTGTAGGATACTGATCATCTACATCTACCCCGACTCCTCTTGTAGAGAGTGAGAACATTGTTCTCAGAAACTTTTTCGAAAATTAAAATGGGGATTAAATGAAAAAATTAGTTAAGTGAATATTTTCACAAGAGTGATTGAAATAAATGGTGATTGTGGAACGCCGCACACATGA
>NC_068985.1:65426652-65434171 GCF_001194135.2 Octopus bimaculoides
ACTGGAACCCTCTACGTTGTAAGTGACAGAGTGCCAACAACAACAATACGTATACATGGTGGAGGCGCAATGGCCCAGTGGTTAGGGCAGTGGACTCGCGGTCATAGGATCACGGTTTCGATTCCCAGACCGGGTGTTGTGAGTGTTTATTGAGCGAAAACACCTAAAGCTCCACGAGGCTCCGGCAGGGGATGGTGGCGAACTCTGCTGTACTCTTCCACCACAACTTTCTCTCACTCTTACTTCCTGTTTCTGTTGTGCCTGTAATTCAAAGGGTCAGCCTTGTTACACTGTGTCACGCTGAATATCCCCGAGAACTACGTTAAGGGTATACGTGTCTGTGGAGTGCTCAGCCACTTGCACGTTAATTTCACGAGCAGGCTGTTCTGTTGGTCAGATCAACTGGAACCCTCTACGTTGTAAGTGACAGAGTGCCAACAACAACAATACGTATACATGACAACACACCCCTTGACTGATTCTCTCTTTCTCACAAACACACACTCATACAGAAATGTATACAAATGTACATACAAAAACACACATGTGCATGTGTGACTGACTTATGTGTGAAGAGAGAACATTGAAAACAATGAATGAAACAAACATGAAATGAAAAAAATCATAAATAAAAGCTCGTTAAAAACTATTTTGGACCAAATATTTAAATTTCTGAACTTTGTAAATATTGCTTTCAGTAATCTATCATAGTTGTTTGCAAATAGTGAATTAAAACTTGAAATGAAAACATTAAAATAGAGAGTGAGAGATTTTGCAAATGAAAACGGAAAATTTCACCATTGTTACATCAATACCAGAAGTTAACATTGAGAAACCTTTTTAAAGAAATGAATCATATATATAAAACAATATTATTTATTTTTAATAAAAAAAATAAACTGAAGGTCCTATTATGTAGCCGAGGTCAAATTATTCATGTATCCCAAGTAGGGAAGCAATTCACACAGCCATTTTTGCGTGAAATGTGAATACACACACACACACAGTTCTATTTTATGTATATATGTATGTATGTATGGATACATTAAGTACACAAATTAAAAAACAAATAATGATATTCATTATCACAAAATGCAAAGTAACCTCAAAGTATATGTAAACTAGTATTTGTACAAAAATATAAATATACAGGCACCCCTCCCAACAAATATACACACACACATACTGTATAAGTATCAAATTGTAGTCATATCATAGAAATGAAGGATATATGGGATTAAAATAGTATGTCCCTTTGATCTTCACATCTACAAGGCTTTGAACTCAACTATGCAAGCAACCAAAAACATCTATAAAGTACTCCCACTATTTTCAACAATAAGCAGTGAATAAGAAACACCAATAAGAAAAGAAAGTGACTAAATCAGCTTTCAAATTAGCAGAAGACAAAATAAATTATCTTCAATGCAATTGAGCAAGAATGTGTTAATGGGCTTAAATTGATCTTTTTGAAGAACAATATTAGAAAATCTGAGCTGCTCTTAAAGAAAAAAAATGTATCAACTCTTTTTGGTTTATCAGTAATGCAGCTTCTGTAATCTAGTAAAAATGAGAACTGCATTTTCTCTTCCATCAAATTTATGCACAATTTATTAACCTGTCTTAAATAATAATTTATCATTGTTACAATGCTGTTTGATGCCGGAACTTGAATTCATGCAAGCTGAGTGCAAGTCAAGTTTTAAATGAGGCATCAAAAGTAGGTAGACAAAAACAGATTAAAAAGGTAAGATAACAGCATGATAATTGGATAAAATTAAGGCAAAATAACTGACTACAGGCTGTCCAGATATTTTGAATTCAGACATCCTTCAATTAAGGGATCACCTGCTTTTCTTTACTGTAGTAGCAAGACATAAGAGAATATAACTAACTTGCTTAATTCACCACATTATTGATTACAAAATAAATAACAAATAATAGAAAAGTAATGAGTCAAAAATACCAGAGCTGTTTCTATAATGCTGCTTCCAGTTGTAACAACATCTTCAATGATCAAACATTTGTCATTTTGTTGAAAATTACCTTCCACCATTTTCTTGGTCCCATAGTCTTTAGCTTCCTTCCTTTTAACTAACATAGGTATGTTGTGATTGACTGCAATGCACTGAGAAGTATAGTAAAAAAATTAATTAGCTCATGTAAGCAATTATAAATAGTTTTTGATTAAATAAATTTAAAACTAGAAATTTATTTTCAATAAACATCTATAACCAACAATTTATACATTCCAAAATGTTAGAGAATTTTGAAGTTGTATATTTGAGCAGAACGGATCAACATAAAGCAAAAACAAGCTATGCTTCAATGTATGTATAAAATATTCTAAATACTATACAATAAAGACAAAAATTTCCCACAGTGAGAGGGGAACAGTTATTCAAACCTGGTTAAACTTAAACATCAATGCATTTCTAGAATGATGTAACATCATATTGTGTTACTGACTCCTTTCAACAAATAAAACACAATATTAAATAGGACTAAACCAAAATTAACAGTATGTATAAATTATAAAAAGACTTACAGTGGCTAAAGGAAGTGCAGTGTAAGGAACTCCACATATTCTGGCAAAGTCCTTCTTTCCATCTGGAAGGCATTCATACATCATACTCGAGACCTCATTCTACCGTAAAAACAGTAATAATTATGAAAAAATTAATGATCATGATCTTAATCATCATCTTAATGCTCTTATTTCCATGCTTGCATGAGTCGGATGAAACTTGTTGAGGGAAATTTTCAACATCAAATGACACTGCTTGTATGACAGTGAGATTTATTTACAACTAGTAAATCATATAACATGGAGACATCCACACACCCACATGCATATAGATATATATGCCATGTATACATGAGCGGCAGGTGTGGCTGTTAAGTAAAAAGTTTGCTTCCCAACCACATGATTGGTTTAAGGTTCAGTCCCACTGTGTGGCACCTTGAGCAAGTATCTTCAACTATAGCCCTAGGCTAACTAAAGCCATGAGAGTGGATTTGGAAGCATTTGTGTCTGTGAGTGTGTGTGTGTTTATATACATGTTTATGCATGTGCATTAGTCTCCTTGCCTTGACATCAAATGATAGTTGTAAGCAAGTGTCATCATCATGCAAGCACTGTCCTTTGTTTCCAATCTTTTGTAAAAACATCTCTGATGGAAAAATATTATCTTAATTGGAAACAGGTAGGGTTGGTGATAGGAAGGGTATCCTGCTGTAGAAATTCACTTCAACTCATGTGAGCAGAGAAAACTAAACATTAAAATGATGATGATACTATATATTAATGTTTGTTTATAAGTCAAGTCATAATAAAAACAATTTTACATTAAACTGAAGGATTACTCAATGCTTTCTGTAGAGTACATAGTTATCAATTACAAGAAGGTTGCTATGTGTGTCTATACATACATGCACATACACACACATATAGTGAAAATTTACAAAAAAACAAAAGATGAAGACACGTGTGTAAAAATCAGATGTATTAGTTCAACTCTCAGGAAGTGAGAAAGTCATTTACGCTTCGAGCCTATGCTCTTTGACAGAAAGGAACACAGAAATAAACAGGGAGAGAAAATAGAAAAAGATTTAGTGGCTAGTAATCTATCATGGTGAATGCTGGACAGAGTAGTCACACAGGAGAGTTAGGAAGAAGGGGAGATAATAAAGTAGTGGTGATCCCAAAACAAAGGTGTGCATGCGTATGAGAGCGTGTATGTGCGTGTGGAAGGGGGCTGGTGACATTGACATGTGCATGTGCATATGTAGGTGTAGGTGCTGGGAAATGGTCAGTGCTAGTGTGCGCGGGGTGGCGTGATGTGGTGGTGTGGGGGAGGCGAGAGTAGGGCAGCAAGGGAGTGGGTCTAAGGGATGAGGTGGGGTGGTACGGGATGTATAGGGATGGTGGGGTTGGAATGTGTAGAGGTGGGGTAACGATGAAGGGAGAGGGGGAAGAGAGAAGGTGGGGAGGAGGGGAGAAGGTGGGTAGGAGGTGAGGTGGGGAGGAGGGGAGAAGGTGGGGAGGAGGGGAGGTGGGTAGGAGGGGAGATGGTGGGTAGGAGGGGAGATGGTGGGTAGGAGGGAAGACAGGAAGTAAGTGCCAGAGCAAGAGAGGAGAGGTGGGTGGGAGGAAGTGAGAGAGGAAGAGAGAAGAGAAAAGGAGGGTTAGATGAAGAGGGGAGGAGAGTTGAGCCCATGTAGCACAAAGGAGCAAAGAGAGGAGATTAATCCCTGCTCACAGCGAAGATAGGAGTCCGGATGGCCCATATGCAAGGACAATCCAAACACACACATATATATATAAAACAATAAGTAAATAGAGATAACTAAATTAATAATTATTTATTAATTACAAAATTGGACATCATCTCTGACAGCTGTTTCGATTCAAGAATCTTGTGTTGAGTGTAGGAAGCAAATCCACTAACTAATAAATGCTTTGTAGAAAGAACATGGTATAAACCTTACAAGGCAGGGGGAGGTTTAATATATTTACCGAAGTTATAAAAATGAAGATAAAAATAAAGAATAAGATATGGTAATAAAACATATATCTCTAAAGTATAATTATCAAATAAAAGTAATTGTGAATGTGGTTATAAAAGTATATATAGGAATATATTATGGGTAGTTATTAAAATTATAAAATAAGCAGTATGTTAATTAATGCTATCGTAAACCAATAAATAATTATGAATAGAAAAATTATAGTGAATATATATAGAGACAGTTTGTAATTATATAAGTAATTAGGATGTATATATGACTAAAATATATATAAGAAGGGTAATAAGTAAAAAACATTTTTTTGAGTGCATTATATATAAATAACCCATGCCAGCTTGGAAAACAGGCGTTAAACGATGATGATGATGACAATACATAATTTATTTGTGTAGAGATAAAACAAAAGTGCAACAAGCATATAATAAAATAATATAGAATAGATTAGTGAGTAGGCAAATGAAAATTTAATATTACACAAATATAAACATAAGTTTACATGCATATATAGTAAATATAGATAATTAATTATAGGCCAGACATATTAAAAAATGTGAAATTAATGTATAAAGTATGTAATAACCTAAAACATATAAGGACTTAGGAGTAAGTAAATTTAATGCTAAAATTAAGCATTATATAATATATAAAGTCACGCTTAAAAGTATATTAAGTTCAATAGCATTTAATGGAGAGAGTATCAGATACTAAACCAATACAATAATAAGTAAATAAATACACACACACACAAACATGTATATTTATATATACGTAAAATTCTAGCTTTCGGTGGCTTCAAAGAAGTTAGAAGGATCAAGTGGCAAAGACATTATTCTGCTTAGGGAAGGCATCTGGCAAATATAACTGCTGTCACCCACAGAAAAACTATTGTTTTAGTATGAGAAAAGTGCTGTTGAACTGTTAAGTGAAATTTGGCGATTGAAGAGCGAATCCACGCTATGCCTGCATGAAACCACTACATATATATCTATATACGACAGGTTTCTTTCAGTTTCTGTCTACCAAATCTACTCACAAGGCTTTGGTCAGCCTGAGGCTATAGTAGAAGACACTTGCCCAAGGTTCCACACAGCGGGACTGAACCCAGAACTTGGTAAGCAAGCTACTTTATTTCTTTTAAATTGCCATAAAGGCATTACATAGTGGGGACACATGTGGGACATATAACAATTAAAATAAAATATGATGTTATGAATGACACATGGAAATGAACATGAAAAACAATAAAATCAAAATATTAAAATAATGATACATGAATGATAACTGAGAAATGAGTAGCACTGAGTAACACACTTGCCACCTCTGAGTAACACACTTGCCACCTCTGAGTCCTGAGTCGTCTTTAGTCTTTTATCTAGTCTTTCCTTTACCGTTTTCCCCATCGCCGAATGACAACACTTGCTCCTCCATGTACACATAACCTTTTTCACTGGGGGAGGGGACTTGTAAATTTTGTGGTGTCTGTTCTTTTTTTTTTCTCCTGTGGGGAAAGGGAGTGGGTGGATTTGCTGTCTGTATGGGCAGGGTGGGTCTGAGTGGCCTTGGGCAGGATGGTGTTAGTCTGGGGTACCACATCATACTGTTCTTCCTTTTACTCTGTCACTATCCACTCTTCCTCCTTATTTCTTCTGTTTGTCTGTTCTTCCCTTTTCTCATCTGTTTCCACAACCGCTTCTTCTGTTTTTGTCCTATGCAGAGAGCAGTGTGCTCTAATGTGGCCCTTTTGGCCACATTTAAAATATCGTGGGATTCTGCCCTCCACCCACACTCTTAACATAATCTCTCCCAACATCACCATCTCCACCAAACTCTCCAATTGCCTCTCCTCTGCCTGTATAATGAGGTCCAGTGTTTTTCCTCTCCATCCTGTTTCCATGGCTTGGAGGACAGCCACCTCCTCCTCACTTCCAACGAGGATGGTTGCCACAACCCAAGCCACTTCTATATTGGGTGAAATTACTTCTATCCTCACCTTAGAAGTCTTTTTTCCAAGGTACGTAAGTAGAGGTACCACTTCCTCTGCTTTCACCATTGCACTCGCCAGCCTCCTTGCCTCCTCCACTGTCCCAAACTGGACAACCACTGTCCCATATCTACTTCTTTTCACTATGTATGTCACTTCCTTCAAAAGTTTTAATGCCTTTTCTATTTTTTCCATCTCCATCTGTTCCACCTTTCTCCTCTCCACTGAGTACACCTTGTAAGTAATGGTCTTCTTTTCCATATTTTCCATAACCCTTTTCGGGGGTAATAACTTCACGTCACTGCCCACCTACTGTGTCATCTTACTCAGCTCCTTCAGTCCGGCTAGGTCCACTTCCCTTTTCTTCACATCTGCAGCCTCAGCAAAACTCTTTATTCTTTCCAAATGCTCATCCATTCTATTTACCGCCTTGACAAGCTCCTCTGCTGAGGACAGCTCATACTCGCTAAGGTCTGAATACATTTTTTCTACCGATATAACACCCACTGACAAACCGCTGCCAAGCAGCACAAAAAGATTCCATCAGACTCATCAAAAATCAACACAGCGAATAGACCGATGCATAGGCAGTAAGCAATTTACTTACCACATAGCCACTCCTGCGCCTGTTCGAGATACTTTATTTTAATAACATAATTTGGTTAATAAACGATGCTCTCTTACACACAGTTTTACCGCAGAAAATTCCCGTGATATTTATCTTTGCAAAAAAATCACATTTTTTTTCATTATGTTATCGTGAATACTGTGTAGCAGAAAGTTACAATAAAGTTTTCATTTATTTATTTATTTTTCTTTTTTTGTTTTGTTGGGTCAACTGGTTTCCCTTTCAGCTATTGTGCATACGCACTCATATTGTTTCATTTTCTGTCACAGCAAGAAATTTCAAAATGGAATACAAGGATCTCGGAATACAATGTTGAAAACAATTCCAAGATTTATTCCCCGTAAATTCCAACGGTATGTAACATGAAATTTCTTTGATAT
>NC_068985.1:65434181-65434531 GCF_001194135.2 Octopus bimaculoides
TGTGTGTGTGTATATATGTGTGTGTGTATATATGTGTGTGTGTGTGTATACATGTGTGTGTGTATATATATATATAAGTGTGTGTATGTGTATATATGTGTGTGTGTGTGTGTGTGTGTGTATATATATATATGTTGTTGTACTTGGGGATGGTCATATTGCCAGTTTAGCCAATAAAAACACACGCACTGTATATTTGGTGTTAATATGCTTCAGCTTTATATTACATTAATCTTAATCTTATTAAGATTAATGTAATATAAAGCTGAAGCAAATTAACACCAAATATACAGTGCGTGTGTTTTTATTGGCTAAACTGGCAATATGACCATCCCCAAGTACAACAACAT
>NC_068985.1:65435663-65436198 GCF_001194135.2 Octopus bimaculoides
ATTCCGGGTAGAGGTAGGGGTCCACCAAGGTTCTGTCCTCAGCCCCCTCCTATTTATCATAGTCCTCCAAGCGATCACAGAGGAATTCAGAGGAATTCAAGACAGGTTGCTCCTGGGAGCTCCTCTATGCTGATGACCTTGCACTAATTGCGGAGTCACTATCAGAACTAGAGGAGAAGTTTCAGGTGTGAAGGCAAGGACTAGAATCGAAGGGACTTAGAGTCAAGCTAGCTAAAACCAAAATCCTAATGAGCACGAAGGTAGATAAAACACAAACCCCTTCAGGTAGATGGCCCTGCTCAGTATGTAGAAAAGGAGTAGGTAGTAACTCTATAACATGTACCCAGTGCAAGCTATGGACACATAAGAGGTGCAGCAATATCAAAGGCAGGTTATCTAGGAAGTTAGTTTTTGTATGTAGCAGATGTTCAGGTGCAATAAACACTGTAAACAAACACAAAACAACTTCTGTCTCATTCCAGGGAGACAAACTAGAGGTAGTCGATAGCTTCTGCTATCTGGGTGACCAAGTTAG
>NC_068985.1:65436298-65438530 GCF_001194135.2 Octopus bimaculoides
GTGTGTGTGTATATATATATATGTGTGTGTGTGTGTAGGTATGTATAAATACATGCTAAATTATACGACAAAGTTAGGTCATGAAATTAGGTGGACTGATGCATAAAATACAAGTGGAAGGTTGGAGATGCACTTGAACCTTAGTAGAATTAGAAAATTAAGTTAGATTACAATGGATACCTGACTATAACCGGGAAGGCACCGTAGCTCTAATTTAAGGAAGGGATTACTATAGTTAATGGGTCAGTTAAAAACATCTCACTTCGAACCCCAAACTATCCATTAATAGGAGTTAACCTGTAATAGTGCAGACCAACCCTAGGTTGCGGCACTATAGTCTGTGCAGCTTATAAGTGTAGATTGTATAAGTTTCAATATAGGATTATTATTAATAATAATAATAATACGAAGAAGAAGAAGAAGAAGAAGAAGAAGAAGAAGAAGAAGAAGAAGAAGAAGAAGAAGAAGAACAACAACAACAACAACAACAATAACAATAATAATAGTAGGAGAAGAGGTTGTGAGCGCACACAATAGTAAGGATGGAAGCAGACCATATAGAAAGAATTGTAATAAAGATGTAAGCGGCGGCTGGGAATTGGCTACCCAGACCTAGGAACAACTAGTAGACATTCACAGGAGAGCACTAACAATAGAAAAGATTAAGGAGTTACCTCTCCTGTATATCAAAATCAAAATATAATCAAAACAGCATGGCGGAAAACGGTATAGTTAAATAATTTTTAATAATCTGTTCTGATCGATAATTGTATTTTTTGGTCATTTGTTCTAATGGAAGCCATTCCTGAGGAAGTGCGAAACGTCAGACATCCAACGGATCAGTCGTTGGATAAAGTTGAGCACAGAAATGTTGACATCGAATGGTAAATAATTGAATAAATGGGAAAAAATCGACAGTCTTGAAAGTCTCTATCCTTTTGAATATACAAATTTGAAACCTTGGAAATATGTATATATATATGTATATACATATATATGTAGTGAAACCACCTCTCTCAGTTATTTATTTATAAATGCGAACGTAGCAGGTAACATCTATCTCTTTCCCGCCTTGGACCCCTGCTGTCCATCACCCTGACTGACTCTTATTTGCGCGGCATTTGTCTCCAGTTCTGTTTCGCACCAGGGTGCAAACCGACCAATTGTGGCCATCTAATAAGGTCACGTGAGAGAGTGTTTTTCTGATCTTTCTGGAGCCTCTATTTACCTATAAATAGCCTGCTTTATCCGCGTCACTTTGTCGCGGCTTCAAACCTGCTAAGGTCTGGTCGTTGACCACGTAACACCAACCAGCCAGTTTCCAGCGACGACATCAACTCCATCGTTCAACTGTTTACTACAAACTTCGTCCCCAACGTCTCTACGTACACAAGCTACCAACTACAACCGCAGCTTCTCTCAACACTACTGTTTGTGTGAATTGTTTTACCACGAAATAACAGCCAGAATTCGACACCTGCGAGAAACCATCTGTATCAAGTAGCCCGGCCCCGGATAGAAGCCTCAACTGCACGACAAGTGACTTAGCTCTGCCTCAACGCCTCGCCCTCTTATATACAGACTTTCTAACTACTGTGTACCTTAACTGAGAACTGGTATTTTCTTATCCGTGTTACAGACTCTTTTCTATGCTCTGTATCTCTTGCATTCACATACATATATTTGTATACATACACTCTTTTGTTTACATGACGGCCTGTCTTATATTATGTTTTATTATGTCGCATTCACACACACAGAGACATACAGTTTAATGCTCTAATAAACTTTACTGTTATACATCTTTATCGGTTGAGTCATCCCTATCTTTTCCTTCCTGGCATTTCCTAGTTCACTTATGTTATAGTATTATAACATATAATATAATATTTTTTGTGTCGACCGTGCGACGCGTTAAAAGGAGCCTGTTTCCATTCGTCACCATTCTCCTTTGGTTCGCACGGTCGTTTCTCTACATATATATATATATATATATGTGTGTGTGTGTGGGTCCAGATGGACTATATGTAATCTGAACCTTTCCCCACTTATTTTTTTTTACGGAATCCCACGTTTTAGACTATGGAGATTCCGATTCTGAAAAAAATTTTTCAAAAATCTCAATTTCAAAATTTCGATCCCCCTCCCCCGGCTTTTTATATAGATCCACAGGGTAAACCTAACCCTAACTCAAACCCTAACCCTGACCCTAACCCTAACACTAGTTTTGTG
>NC_068985.1:65438780-65440177 GCF_001194135.2 Octopus bimaculoides
ATGTGTGTGTGTGTGTGTGTGTGTGTAGTGGATCTTGCATGCATGAAGTGGATTCGATCCACTATAGCCAAATTTAAATCAACACTGCAACAGAACTTTTCCCACGGTAGATCAATAGTTTTTCTCTGACAACAGTTTAATATTTTCCAGATGCTTTTAGTTACGCCGAAACAATGTCTTCACCACTTGACCCTTTCTAACCTCTCCTACATCACAAAAATCTAGAATAGGGATAACAAGACCACCAACTAAATCTATTGTTCTCAATAATATCTATCCTTCTTTATTGTTATAAAAGCAAGGAAACCCCAAGAAAAATTTAGTTTAGTCACCAGTCGGTGACGACTCAACTAGTTTAGTCACCATTCGGTGACAACTCAACCAGTTTAGTCACCAGTCGGCAACGACTCAACCAGTCCAGTCACATGGTGACGACTCAATGAGAATGAAGTCTGGCTGACCAGCTAGAACCTTGGCAAGAAGAAAGAAATGAAGTTTACTGCCAGCAGCTGTGAGACAATGTCGCACACCCTACAACTGTCTGTTTACTACTACAAGATCGTGTACACACATATACAGGCCGAAATTAACTTTCTTTACCTTGCATGCTTTACAAACTGTGTTATACTATTACACTAACCTACCCGTCGTGATATGGCATTTATTAAAGTAACGGTAAATAAATATTTCTTTACAACTTCGATCACTCTTCATCGTTCATCTTATAACCATTACAATTGGTAACTACACAAAATTATCATCACTACAACTAAAAACATTATCGTACAATTTGTGAACCCGAACAAGAGAATTACTGCAATAGCAACCAATCTCTACCGTTACAATTGGTGACCCCGTAAAAAAAGAATTGCTGCCTTCTGAAACTGCATTACCAACAGTTTCAACTGGCGACCCCGAGCGAAAGAATTACTACCTTTTGCTGATTCGAACTAAAGAACTACAGTCTTCATATCTACTGTCGCTGAACCAAAGAAAATTAATGACAACCTTCGTCACCACCAAAATGCACCCTCCATCGAACTGCTACAAAAAGCACTATACTGCGATGAAATCTACGATGCACTTCACAACGATGCAACACTGCTGTAGTGGAATCACCAGAATGTAGTGTGTTTTTGTTGAGTGTCGGTGCGATAGGCATGTGTTTGCCTGAGGAATGACAAAGTGATAACTGGTTCAATTATAACAATTTTATTAGCTGGAGTTAATAAATACTACTTGCCACTACAATCAATTTTGACAACTTGCTTCGAGTTGCTAGACAAATGATGGAACCAGGATATGTTTGTGTGTGTTCGTTCTCTCATCTTGCTTGGCCGGCGAAAAATCTCTGTCTCACATTAGCAGAGGTCTCATAGTAGCAGTCTCCCTGTCTG
>NC_068985.1:65440423-65443812 GCF_001194135.2 Octopus bimaculoides
CCTGTGTGTGTTGATGTCTTGCTGACCACTCTATTTATAAGAATCGTGGCAGCTAGAAGGACATACATACTGCAGCAGAGTTTGTACGTAAATAGGTCAGATGCTGACCAGTTGAACTTCGCCTGACATTATAAGGTCGAAGGTTAAAGGGAGATCACTTTTTGACAGGACAAAGAAAACCTGTTTTTCGTGCCTGTTGATTGTCGTGGAACGACCGTGCGAACCCAAAAGGAGAAATGGTGACGAATGGAAAAACAGGGCTCCTTTTATTAAACGTGTCACACGGTCGAACACAAAATATATCAAATGATATACATATATATTATACTTCGATAACATAGTGAATTCGTAAATGGCCAGTAATGAAGGCGATAGAACACAACCGATAAAGATGAATAACAGTATTATTTATTGTTACATTAAAATGTATGTCTGTGTGTGAGTGTGAGTGCGACATAATAAAACATAATAAAAGACAGGCCGTCGTGTAAAGAAAAGAGTGTGTGTAAGTGATACATGTATGTGTATGCGTGAGATACAGCAGACAGAAAAAGAGTCAGTAACACATAAGAATTTGCCAGTTCTTAGAGTACACAGTGGTATGTGTCTGTATGTAAGAAGTTGAGGCGTGTGTGGCAGGGCGATCACTCGTCGTGATGTTAGGGCTTCCATGCCGAGCCGGGTTCTGGAATACAGATGTTCGTCGCAGGCTAGGTTCTTGGCTGTTATTTCGTGGTGAAGATGAATCACACAAACAGAATCGAAGAGAGAAGTGCCGCGGTTACTGTTTAGTAGCTTGTGTACGTGGAAGTCATGTTGACGATGTCGGTGGCGAATCTTGTAGTTCGTAGTTGAAGTAGTGTTGACGATGGTGGTAGTCGTAGTGTCGTGTTGACTGGCGGCGGCGATGCTGGTAGTCGTCGTTGGAGATGCTGTTGATGTAGTCGCTGGAACTGCTGCTGCTGCTCTGTGTGGTAGACGGAACAGGTCTCTAAGAGATCTGAACCGAGACGAATTTGCTGGGTATCTAGCAGTCTATTTATAGCTGATAGTAGGCTCCGATGGATTATTAGAAAAACACTATCACGTGACCTTATTAGGAGCTGTGATTGGTCAGTTTGCGTTCTGGCGGGAACGGTACGAAGCAGTTGCCGCTTCAAATAATAATCAGTCACGTGATGACAAGGAAAGAGATGTTTTCTACTAAGCTCGCGTCTGCCATTTTTATAGTGAGAGAAGATAGTCTGTTTGAATATAATGGTGATAGATGGTTTTGTATATAATGGCGATCGAGGTGTTAGTTTCACTGCACTAGCCTCGCACCAGTCGGTTTGTCGAAGATAAACAAAGCGAAATAAAAAAAAATTGTAGTGAAAAAGACTGAAAGAACGGTTGGTCTATTACTGGCATTTAGTCACCATTTTAGAAAAGCTATGTCAGCTTTTCACGTTGGGCTGCGTGTTGGAATCACGTCGGGGTGTACAGATCAGAAGGGCTGTGTGAATCGAATCACGTCGGCGGTCACCAGAATGTAGTGTGTTTTTGTTGAGTGTCGGTGCGATAGGCATGTGTTTGCCTGAGGAATGACAAAGTGATAACTGGTTCAATTATAACAATTTTCTTAGCTGGAGTTAATAAATAATAATTGCCACTACAATCAATTTTGACAACTTGCTTCGAGTTGCTAGACAAATGATGGAACCAGGATATGTTCGTGTGTGTGTGTGTTCGTTCTCTCATCTTGCTTGGCCGGCGAAAAATCTCTGTCTCACTTTAGCAGAGGTCTCATAGTAGCAGTCTCCCTGTCTGTCTGTCCCTGTGTGTGTTGATGTCTTGCTGACCACTCTATTTATAAGAATCGTGGCAGCTAGAAGGACATACACACTGCAGCAGAGTTTGTACGTAAATAGGTCAGATGCTGACCAGTTGAACTTCGCCTGACATTATAAGGTCGAAGGTTAAAGGGAGATGATCGATCACTTTTTGACAGGACAAAGAAAACCTGTTTTTCGCGCCTGTTGATTGTCGTGGTTTGGAACCGAGAATTCTTAGATTCGGTTTCGAATCTAGGCTTGGAGAAGGAACTGTAAATTTTTACACTGCCGACACACAAGGTATTCGCCAACCATGAAAGCCTATAAGCGCAACATTTTGACAGCTACATGCCCAGAAACTAACTGGAAGAAAATACGGAAGCCTGTACATGCAAACTTTTTGGCACACACGCTTTTCGTCTCGCCCCGACGTACAAACCCTGCAATGGCTACGAACTTTTGCACGAACATAAGACTATCACGTAGACTTTCAACAACTTTTTTTCTTTGCATGCACATTTTCTTTTGTCTTTCAGAAGTAGACTTTTCACAAACGACGGTATTTTCAGCTAAGTTTGTTATTTTTGCTTATTGTACTGTTCTGTTTGCACTGTACACTTTCATTTCTTGAGTTACATATTCCGCGATGCTCATATACCGCGATGCACACATATACCGTGATGCACACGTTCCACGAAGCACACATTCCGCGATGCACACATTCTGCGAGGCACACATTCCGCGATGCACACATTCCGCGAAGCACATATACCGCGATGCACATATTCCGTGAAGCACACATTCCGCGATGCACACATTCCGCGATGCACAAATTCTGCAACGACTCGTTTCACTAAAATGGCTAAATTCATGTGCATATTTCTTTTTTTGAATGTTCTATGTTATCATTCATATTTTGCATGTACTTTTTTTCGTTCACTTTGAAAATGTATTGTTGCATACACACCCACATGCACCTTTCCTCAGTATCTGGCCTTGCACATGCATCTGCACGCATGATTCATACACAGAGGCTAACTATGTCACATTCATGCACCACACATACCTTTCTCGTTTGTTTTCCCATGCTCAATGTGCCCTTGTAGACACAACTCATCTCTTTAAGACCCTAGACTGGTCACGCATACATAGAGAAAGTTGTTTGTCCCTTACAATGCGCCAGAATGTCACACTTTTGTTCCTGCACGATCGAGGCTTATAATACCTCATGCACCGGCTGGCAGCCCCAGTCTTACTGCATTAATCACTGGCATATTCAATACTGCACACTTATTTGTAATCAATGCACTAGCATTAGCCTCAGCCTTGTATAAGCTCTATTGCACTCATGCACATGCACCTCTGTTATGCACATCTACTCCCTTGTTTTGCAACATTTCTGCGTCAGCTCAATTCTAATCCCAACTCAAAGCACGTCGGATGTTCACATGCTCTGCGCTCATGTTTAGACATAATTTCCCTCAGTTAGTCCCTTTACCCCCCAGACTTTGGGAGGTCATAACTTTCAGAAAAATGAATATTTTTTAATGAAATTTTCTATGCATATAGTATTTA
>NC_068985.1:65444769-65449337 GCF_001194135.2 Octopus bimaculoides
AAATGTACATACATGAAGGTATATTTGTAGAAAATTTCACGAAAAAATATTAATTTTCCTGGAAGTTAAGAGGAATTTAAGTGGACTCCGTTGGAATTTCCGAAAATTGTCCCCCACCCCCATTCCAAAACACTTTCACCGGAAATTTTTGTATATTCGGATTCTACATAGTAAATACTATATGCGTAGAAAATTTCATTAAAAAAAATTAATTTTTCTGAAAGTTATGACCTCTCAAAGTCTGGGGGGTAAAACCCTGTAGTTATGCCCACAAGAAAATGCATAATCATTTAATTCAATGTCGTTCTCTGTATACTTGACCCCGGTACACTAGAGATGGAAGGATGCGCCCCAAGTATTTTTAATGGATGTTGAATATGCCGGCACTGATATTATCCAGCTGGATTTAAGACAACCAGCCTAAGGACTCTTTAACTATGCTAATTTCGGATACATAAAATGCTTCTGCAATGGAAGCATTATGAGTTTAGAGCTTGAGTATCTATCTATTCGTCACTGTCAGATTTCTCCCTGGTTTAAAACGACGATATGTGCTAGCATAAACATTAGTACTTAGATTGAGGAGTACATGTATGGAAAAAGGTGTGTAGGTACGAGGGCTGGTTTTTTTTTTTTTCTATATTTTCTTTCATTTATGAACAATGTTCGGCAGTACATCCACAAACTGAATTATCTTTCAATGGGAATAAATTCAAGGGACGTAACTCTAAGATTGATCTATCAACCGCTCTGAAGATGTCTACATCAAAGTCATTATATTTGGATGGCAACCACATGAATTATCTCCTTGCACATGTTGATACATTTCTTTTCGACTGCGATGGTGGGTAAAATATTAAAAATAATGTTCTATCTGTCTTTAAACAAAGTGTTATTTTATTCCAGCTATGCTAACATGTCACATTTATCCTTTTTGTTTCACGTTTATTTACAAGCAACTATCTCGTCATATGTGATCGTTTATATGGTTAATCTGGTCATTGTAACTTTTTTTATATTATATTTTGTTTCATATTATTATTATATTATTATCTATAGGATAAAGCATTTCGATCTCAAGACAAATGTTACCTTAATAAGATTTTTTATTGTGTAATGCAACAAGGTTATTAATTAGTACATCATTTACTATACTCATTCACCTTGACGATTTATCTGTCGCAATATATCTAACAAAATATCATGAACATAGAATATAAATTCAATACACAAAAGTGATAAACATAGAAAACAGACTTTATTCTGTCAAAATTTAGATTTCTGCTTTCTGTGACGGCGTTGCCTTGATCTATGTTTCAATGAGCGTTGACTTCACTCTGCTAAATTGCGTATAAACTATGTTGTTATGGTATTTTATTAAATCAATATTGTTGTTATTCCCAATATTCTAATAAAACTTTTTAAAAAGTGTTTGTAGGTGTCAGAAACTTTTGTCTCCGTGAGAGTGAAAATCTAATGTTTCGAACATTATTTGCCCAATCCGGCAATCAAATTAAAATCATACAAGCTCTTTTTGTTATCATTTTTGGCAACCTATTTCTTAGTATTTTACACTAATAATACAATTGTATATCTATCTTTAACCTCTAATTACATCTCTACAGAAGAACTAAAAGGTTTGGGTACTATTGTTCAGTGTATTTAAAATCTGATATTTTTATCACTGTCTTAACTAGCAAACTACGTCTTAGGAAAAGTTAGTAGATTGGAAATCATCGACCACTAACCACTGCTAACAAAAACAATATCAACTCTACAGTCTGACTTCTTAAAGGATTAGTATTAATGTATGACTACACAACTCAAAATTGAATTGTGAATGGAGAATTTTGGAGATATGAAAAGAAATTTCCAGCTCATAGCTAAAATTGCCCCCCCCCCCCAATAACTTTGCTTCAGCAGCACTTTGGTAGAGTTGTTAGCATATTGGACAGAATGCTTTGCAGTATTTGTTCTGATTCTGTGCTCTGAGTTCAAATCCTGTCGAGGTCAACTTTGCCTTTCATGCTTTCAGGGTTCATCATCATCGTTTAACGTCCGCTTTCCATGCTAGCATGGGTTGGACGATTTGACTGAGGACTGGTGAAACCGGATGGCAACACCAGGCTCCAGTCTGATTTGGCAGAGTTTCTACAGCTGGATGCCCTTCCTAACGCCAACCACTCAGAGAGTGTAGGGTTGATAAAAATAAAGTACCATTCCAAGGTGATGGATTCGTGGAACTGTAAAACCAACGAATCTGATGCCTTGTATTAATTCCAGCTCATTACATTCTTAGCTCAAATCCCACTATGACTTACTTGGGTGGTAGACTTAACCATTGCCCAGTTTAAAAGCACCACTTGGTATCATGGGAGCCTTTAGTAGAGTCCACTCTGTTATAAACATTTGGGCAGGCTTCCAGTTTGAAGATGCTTTCCTCTCTTCCTCCCATCAGTCTTGGAGGCCTTGTGGACACTGTTTTCCCTCCTGACTAAAAGATATTAAAAAAGTTGTGTTCTGTTTACTTATTATCTCACTTGAATGTGGGTGAGCTTACAGATGTTAAAAGAAATGAAAAATAATCCTCCTTTGTTCATTATTTCAGGATTTTATTGGTTTCTTTGATGAGCCTTTAATAATCTGGTTGACTGTATCTCATATATGAAACTGGAACATTTATTTTGTGTTTTACATAATAGTGTTATGTGTATAATTTCTTGCATTTTTGTGGGGCACAGATGATTAAATCAGGTACAGTGTTTTACTGGTTGTTAGTTTATTGCTTAAAAAAAGTTAAAATATGAAAAATTTAAGCTCAGAATGTAAAGAGACATGACTAGACGCCATTAAAATTATGTTCTGTATTCTACTGATTCTGCACAGTAATAGATATATATAATTAAGCATGGCTGTATGGTTAAGAAGTTTCATTTGAAACTATGTAGTCTTTGGCCTTAAACTCAGTCCTTCTGCACAGCAACTTGGGCAAGTGCCTCTAGAATTACCTTGGATTAGCCAGCACCTTGCAAGAGGAATTGATACTCACTAGTTGGCATTCAGAAAGGCTGTAGAAACCATACAAAAAGAATACATTGGAGCATGATGCATTCTTCCAACACATCAAAATCTGTCACTCCATCCAGCTTAAACCAGCATGGACGACGGACATTAAAAGGTGATGAGGAAATGTGTGTGTGTTTCTTTACTGTTGTCATTGTTGGCACTCTGTCGCTTACGATGTCGAGGGTTCCTGTTGATCTGATCAACGGAACAGCCTGCTCGTGAAATTAATGTGCAAGTGGCTGAGCACTCCACAGACACGTGTACCCTTAACGTAGTTCTCGGGGATATTCAGCATGACACAGTGTGACAAGGCTGACCCTTTGAATTACATGCACAACAGAAACAGGAAGTAAGAGTGAGAGAAAGTTGTGGTGAAAGAGTACAGCAGGGTTCGCCACCATCCCCTGCCGGAGCCTCATGGAGCTTTTAGGTGTTTTCGCTCAATAAACACTCACAATGCCCGGTCTGGGAATCGAAACCGCGATCCTATGACCGTGAGTCCACTGCCCTAACCACTGGGCCATTGCGCCTCCACTAGAGGATATCAATATTCTAGTTAGGATAACTTCATGTGACTACCAAAGAAACCAAAAGGAGCACAATGGAGAGCATCCAACACAAAGCTAACTCCATCCACCAAAGTATCAGGATAACTGTAGATTACCCTACAAGACAGCCTAACAATAGACCTGATAAGGCAAACCAACAGGATACTACTGCTCTTAATATTTTCCAGAAATCTAGTATATCTATGATCTCATTTATTCATCAGTATATTATAGGTATACATGATATCTATAATAGTGAAAACGCCTGGAGTTGACTGGAGGACACTACCCTCAACCCTAGTGTGTTGAAATTTCCAGCAACAATCAAGGTCAATCAGTATTGAATGGCTTGGCTTATTTGAATATTTTATTTAATTGGCAACCCATTCAAATTTTATTTTAGCTGCAATATTTAAGCACTTTTCTTTCATTTTAGGCTTACTTCTTGTCTTGTATTTTTCCAGGTTTGTTAAATACTTAAGAATATTGTTATCCCTTCCTTGCATTTTTCATTCTAGTCCACTTTCTTTACAGACAATGCAGAAAAATTAATAATTTTTATTCTAATAATAAATTTAGTTTACTTTTTCATATTATTTCATTTCCTATTGATCAATAATTGATGCCTATTCTTTTTTGTTAGAAATTCTAAATTGAATAGCACTTTCTTTACATCGAGTATTATGAGATCTGCCTATTTAGAATAAATTTTTTAATTAATATTTATCAGAAATAAAATAAAAAAAGAAAAAAAGAGAGCAATAATAAAAAAATATAAAGCACTATCTATGAGCGATGAGAAATCAAATGAATTAGGAGAGTAGGTTGACTAAAAAAACCAAAGAATTATACACTGGATTTGCCTTGTATTGACAAGTTGTCACTTAAGTATCTTTGTAATTGCAAGACATGGTAATTATTGAAAGCTGCATAACTTTTTTTCTCTTTAATATA
>NC_068985.1:65449635-65453300 GCF_001194135.2 Octopus bimaculoides
ATTACGAGCCAGGTGATACACAAAGGAGTCATACTCAATGACTGGTGTAGCAGCACCATAGTCAACTGCTACAAAGGTAAAGGTGACGCTTTAGACACAAACAATTACAGAGGTATCAAGTTGTTGGACCAGGTAATGAAGGTTACCGAGAGGGTCATAGCCCAACTAATTATGGAGAGAGTCAGTTTAGATGAGATGCAGTTTGGGTTCGTTCCAGGGAAAAGCACCACTGATGCTATATTTCTGGTAAGACAGCTGCAAGAGAAATACATAGCCAAAGATAATTGGCTTTCGTTGACATGGAGAAAACTTTATGTGGTGGTCAATAAGGAAACTAGGGATAGATGAATGGTTAGTGAGAACTGTGCAAGCCATGTACAGGGACGCTGTTAGTAAGGTGAGGGTTGGTAACGAGTATAGTGAAGAATTCCGGGTAGAGGTAGGGGTCCATCAAGGTTCAGTCCTCAGCTCCCTCCTATTTATCATAGTCCTCCAGGCAATAACAGAGGAATTCAAGACAGGATGCCCCTGGAAGCTCCTCTATGCTGATGACCTTGCTCTAATTGCTGAGTCACTCTCAGAACTAGAGAAGTTTCAGGTGTGGAAGCAAGGATTGGAATCGAAGGCCTTAGAGTCAACCTAGCTAAAACCAAAGTCTTAATAAGTAGGAAGGTAGACAAAACACAAACCCCTTCAGGTAGATGGCCCTGCTCGATCTGTAGCAAAGGTGTAGGTAGAAACTCCATAAGATGTACCCAGTGCAAGCTATGAACACATAAGAGGTGCAGCAATATCAAAGGAAGGCTAACTAGCAAGATAGTTTTTGTGTGGCAGATGCTCAGGAGCAATAAACACTAGAAATGTGCAGAAAACAACCTTTGCCACACTCCAGGGAGAAAAACTACTAGTTGATAGCTTCCGCTACCTATGTGACCAAGTTTCTAGCGGAGGAGGGTGCGCTGAAAGTGTAGCTGCTAGAATAAGAATAGCCTGGGCAAAGTTTAGAGAGCTCTTACCTCTGCTGGTGACAAAGGGCCTTTCATTCAGAGTAAAAGGCCGACTGTATGATGCATGTGTACGAACAGCCATGCTACATGGCAGTGAAACATGGGCCGTGACTGCTGAGGACATGCGTAAGCAAGAAACGAAGCCTGTACGCTCCAATGCATATGTAATGTCAGTGTACATACTCGACAGAGTGTAAGTACCTTGAGAGACAAGTTAGACCTAAGAAGCATCAGTTGTGGTGTGCAAGAGAGACGATTGTGCTGGTATGGACATGTGGCAAGAATGGATGAGGATAGCTGTGTGAAAAAGTGCCACACCCTAGCAGTTGAGGGAACCTGTGGAAGAAGTAGACCCAGGAGGACCTGGGATGAGGTGGTGAAGCACGACCTTCGAACTTTAGGCCTCACAGAGGCAATGACTAGTGACTGGGACCTTTGGAAATAAGCAGTACGTGAGAAGACCCGGCAAGCCAAGTGAGACCATAACACATGGCCTATGTCAGGGGTGTAACCAGTCCACCTATGTGTACCTTTCCTTCATTGGACACTAAACTCTGCTTGCGAAGGCAAGTGAGAGCATAATCTGTGGCCTCTGCCAAAAGTGTAGCCAGATCACTCATTCGTATCTTTACTTCATTGGACACTAAACTCTGCTTGCAAAGACCTGTTGAAGCAACTGAGTTTGAAATCGAAATTGAACCAATTTCGATGACTGGCACCCATGCCAACCTCTCCTTCATTGGACACTAAACTCTGCTTGCAAAGACCTGTTGGGGCAAGTGAAATCGAAATCGTAATTGAACCATATTCGATGACTGGCACCTGTGCCAGTGGAGCACTAACAGCACTATCCGAGCATGATCATTGCCAGAGCAGCTGTCTGGCTTCTGTGCTAGTGGCCCGTAAATAGCACCCTATGAGTGTGATCATTACCAGCGTTGCCTTACTGGCATTTGTGCCGGTGGCACGTTTAGAAAATCATTCGAGCGAGGTCATTGCCAGTGCTGCTGGACTGGCTCCTGTACAGGTGGCACGTAAAATACACCATTTTGAGAGTGGCCATTGCCAGTATCATGTGACTGGCCCTCGTGCCGGTGGCACATAAAAGTACCCACTACACTCTCAAAGTAGTTGGCGTTAGGAAGGGCATCCAGCTGTAGAAACTCTGCCAGATCAGATTGGAGCCTGGTGCAGCCATCCGGTTCACCAGTCCTCAGTCAAATCGTCCAACCCATGCTAGCATGGAAAACGGACGTTAAACGATGATGATGAGGATATTTTTATGGGGTTAGTAAGAAATGATATATTTTGCGGAAGTCTTTCATTTGAATGCAAATAAAGTATAGTTTGCCTTTCAAATAGCTGAGATATTTTGAGTTAAAGTCAATCTTGGGGTTCATTTACTAACTTTTTGGCCACTTAAAGCTGCATAACTAAATTTGCCACATGTTGAATAGTAGTACTTATAGATGACCCACACAGTAAAAAGTACACGAAAATCATACCACCTACGTTTTAAACAGTCAATAATTATCTTTTTCATCTTCACTTGCAAAACAAGAGAGTAGAATTCAAATTTGTGTCTTTTATACAGCAATCCTTTTATGCATGTTGTGCTGTATCTCATCCTGTTGTTTTTTTTTTGTAAGATATTTGTCTTTACTTCATTAATTTCTTGGGTCTGTTTTTATTTTGATTTTTTGTAACATATTCACCTCCAGTTCGTTAATTTCCCAGGTCAGTTGAAATTTACTTTCTGGCAGTCAACTGTTGTCACTGTTCAGTGAGAACACTTGTTCTTTTAGTTTCCCTGTTTTATTTCATTAAAAGATCTAAATTCTGTTTCAAGCTTTTTCTTATCATGTTCCTGAAACTGCTATGTATGCTTTTCTTTGACTTTGTGGAAAGATTTAGTCTCCTCTACAAAGTTTTGTTGAACATCTTGCAATTCTGACTCAACATTTCTTTTATCTTGCATTGACTGCTTTTTCAGAATGTTCTATTTCTTTACGCTGTGCTGGCACCATCTTCCGAGCTGGTTGCTCAATTGGGTGATGATCTCCTGTGTCAATATGGTGCTTCACACTACATTGGAGCAGTAGTTCTGATTTCATTGGGATCACTGTCGTCCATAACACTTTCAATTCACCACCAGCAATAGTCTATTTTACCACCTTGACAGGGACTAATCTTCCTTTCACTCAAAGCTCCATGGAGCAGAAGTCCAGTTGACACACCATAGACGGCAAGTAGTCCAGACCTAAGAGACAAGGATACTCCATCTCCGTCACATAGACTGGAAGCATGACCTTTTGTCCTGAAACTTCGGTCAGTACACCAACTGGTCCTCTCAATTCAGTACAGTGCCTGGTAACACCACACAACTGCTGTTATATGGACTGTTAGATATGTTATTCGTCTGACGTTCCGTGTGTCATGTGGTTCGTCTGAGTTCATTGTTTCATTGTTGTTGTCTTGTGGGACTGTCGTAGTAAAATGTCATTGATATATATATGGCGGACATGACTTTTGTTTATTCATAACGAACATTGGGTGAGTGCGTTCTTTGTATGTAATTGAACAATAAATGTAATAATTAAATTGTATAACTCGTTATGTTATCTCTGCGAGTCAGTCCGAGGGAAACATAACAACTGC
>NC_068985.1:65457550-65462888 GCF_001194135.2 Octopus bimaculoides
CTGTTATATGGACTGTTAGATATGTTATTCGTCTGACGTTCCGTGTGTCATGTGGTTCGTCTGAGTTCATTGTTTCATTGTTGTTGTCTTGTGGGACTGTCGTAGTAAAATGTCATTGATATATATATGGCGGACATGACTTTTGTTTATTCATAACGAACATTGGGTGAGTGCGTTCTTTGTATGTAATTGAACAATAAATGTAATAATTAAATTGTATAACTCGTTATGTTATCTCTGCGAGTCAGTCCGAGGGAAACATAACAACTGCCATGATGACTCTGGTAGGTCTCGATGCTGTAACATCTCGGGTCTCACAAAAGTCTGCTCCAAGGCTGAACCAATCACAAGGCAACACTCCTGGCCATCAATTCTGTGCTGTTAATTACAGTCCTTTTACATCTCAGGGTTGGAGCTTCTTTGGAATATTTGGCTGGCAGTTGCCCCTTAACACCAGCACCTTCTAGTTTTCCGACTCTCCCTTGTCTTTCATTATCTTCTTACTATCCTTCTTTTGTGTGGGGCAGTGAAAACTGAGATGTCCCTTTTCACCACATATCCAGCACTCTCTCCTAAGTGTGAACTTTTTACTACTGTCCTGCTTTTACTCTCTCTTCAGGCTGTAGCAATCTTGTATCTTGTGTCCTGGCTTCCCATAGTGCCAACAATTTATTTCAACCATCTTTTGTTCTTTTTTCTTCAAACAGCTTTCTCTGATCTTCTTGCAGTACCAGCAACTTAAATCTTCCTGCTTCACGTACTTGCCCCTTCCTTGCTTTGAATCTGGAACTGTAGTCCACCTGGAATCTTCCTGTGCTAGACCTTACATATGACTCAAGTTCCAGAGCTCTAGCCAATACCTCTTGTATAATATTTGGCTATGGTTGTTTCACTTCAACTCTGCACTGCCCAACTGTTCTCTCAGAAGAAGAACCGAAAGTCCCTGGGCAAGCTGTTGTAGTGATTCTCCTCTAGTGCTTACACAAGTCTGAAATTGTACTTTGTTCACTTCACTCAGACACATAGTGATATATCTTCTCTCTAAAAGTGGGTATAATTGAAGTATAGTTTGGTTTTGAAATACCTGAGATATTTTGAGTAAAAATCAATTTTAGGTGTTACCAATTTTTTGACAACTTAAAGCTGCATAAGTCTACACCAAAAAAATTCTACTCATTGAGTTCTTTTAAATAATCATAATTAAAGAATAGTTTTCCTGCTAAATAACTGAGAAATTACAAGTTAAAGTAAATATTAGGCTTTACTCTCCCATGTTTGGCTCTACATTTTTATCATAACATTTTTTCTATTGAACCAAATTTCGATTATTTTATGTCAAAATGTAGCTTACCTCTAGCCCATCAAAGTGCAAAAAAACCTAATTAAGATTGAGCTAAAACTGAATTAGTGGTAAAGCGTTAAATTGGTTGTGAGTGAGTAAAAGTTGGAAACAACAAATTATCACTTTTTTCATCACTTAAAGCTGGGTAACTTTTTTCTATCTAATATCTTTTAACAGGGTTTTCACCAGAAGATTCTACTCATCAAGTTCTTTTAAAAAAATATAATGAAAGTATAGTTTGCTTTTGAAATACCTGAGATATTTTCAGTCAAGATCAGTTTTAGGTCTTACCGATTTTTGGCTACTTAAAGCTGCATAACTTTTTTCTATCTCATGTCTTTTAGCGAGGTCTTCACAAAAAGATTCTACTTATTGAGTTCTTTTAAAAGATTATAATTAAGGTCTAGTTTTTCTTTTAAATAACTGAGAAATTACAAGTCAAAGTAACTATCAGGTGTAACTCTCCCATTTTGAGCCCTACATTTTTTTATCATAACTTTTTTTTTCTGCTGAACCAAATTTCAATTGTTTTATGTCAAAATTAGCTTACCACTAGTTCATTATAGAGCAAAATACTGAATTAAGATTAACCTAAAACTGAATTAGTGGTAAAGCATCAAATTGGCCGCAAGTGATTATAAGTTGATCTTAATATTATTCACATACTGCCATGTGTGAATAATGTATAATATATTCATCATCCAGTGTTTTAAATCCAGGGTTTGTCCCCTCTTAACATCAAGATCTACCTTGATGTCATAGCAACTGCCCTCACACCATCTCGTCAGGTTTTGGGTGTCCTCCTTTTTCAAACCAACCCTCCCAATCTCCTCCTCTACCTTTTCCTTGGTCTACCTCGCTTT
Source organism: Octopus bimaculoides (assembly GCF_001194135.2). Taxonomy (NCBI): domain Eukaryota; kingdom Metazoa; phylum Mollusca; class Cephalopoda; order Octopoda; family Octopodidae; genus Octopus; species Octopus bimaculoides. Next base: position 65,459,756 of record NC_068985.1, read on the forward strand.
TGTGCTCCATTTACCTCAAACAAAATCACCCTCCTCAGAACATGCTCTTCATCCCTCCTCAACACATGCCCATACCACCTCACTCCATTCGCCCTTGCCAACCATTCTACTGATTCCTTTAACCCTAGCATTTCCATCAAATCCTCAGTCCTCTTCTTATCAAACAGCTTCACCCCACACATTTCTCTCACCATTGCTCTCTCAATCCTTCTCAAAATTACCATCTCTCTCTCTCCCTCAGACACCATGTCTCATTCCCATACAACATTGCAGCAGCTCTCACACAACTCTTATAGACCCTTCCTGAACTTCACCCAGTCAAGTCTTGCTCTTGCTGTTACAGCCACTTCACATCTACCACTTACATCCACTCTATCTCCCAAATAACAAAACCCTCTCACTATTTCCACCTCATCACATAGTGTTTCCACTGGTTCCACCAGTGCTCGAGCTCCTTTCTTACATCTTCCAGAAACTCTCTCACCAGTCTTGGGGTCACCTTCTTCATTTTTGTATATTTACCATGAATCCATTTCTCACATCTCGTACACAACACTGTATTTGCCATTACCCTCCTTCCATATACACCGCGTGGATCCACCTTACACACTAACACTTCTTCCATTCTCTCACTATCACCTTTGTCTTCCCAAGGTTTACCTTCAAACCCTTACTTTCAAACACCTCCTTCCATTTCCAAAACTTCTCCCTCAATCCCTCCATCATCTCACTCATTAGAACAAGGTCACCCACATACAGTATCTCCATTATCAATCCCTTTCTTGCATTCTCCATCTCCACATCAACCACTATTGCAAACAACAATGGTGACAACACAGATCCTTGATGCACACCAACTTCCACTACAAACTCCAATTCTAACTCTTGTCTTGTTTACATATTTCTCTCCTATGACATCACGATTTTCTCTCACACACTGTCTTGCAACACAAAACACTTCATGTCTTTGGTCCTCACGATGCAGAACATTGGCAAATTTTTTCTTATTTGCTTCTCCTCTGGCTAAGTAAACATGTCTCCTAGCTTCCCTTCTGGTGATATGATACAGTTCCCTGCTATCACCATTCTTCCAGTCCTTCCATGCCTGTTTCTTTTCCCTGATGGCCTTGTCAACTACATTGTTCCACCACCACATTACCTTAGGTTGAGAGGAGACTTTGCACCATCCACAGATCTGGTCATTAGCCCTCAACAGGTTGTGACATAGGAACCTCCAGTTGTCTTCCACATTATGTGATGCTATATCCTCCTCTTTTTTGTCAAAAGCTTTGAGTAATACGTCTCTAAATCTCTGTCCATTCAGAGGATCCTTAAGCTCCCAGACCCTTCTTTTCCATGCTGGTCATCTTCTGGGCATCCATTTAGCCCTGATCCTCAAGTCACTAACTACTAACCTATGTTGTGGGGTGCATTCTTCACCTGAGAAGGTTTTGGCATTTATAAGTAGCCATCTCTTTCCCATTTCCTGGTGAGAATGTAGTCAATCTGACTAATGTGTCCACCAGACTGGTCAGTGAACAGGTGACTGGTAGGTTTCCTGAAGTTAGTATTACAGACCATAAGATCATTTGCATCACAGAACTCCAGCAGTCTGGTTCCCTCCGCATTGTGGGAACCAAATATATAGCCATCACGTACACCATGGAAGCACTCTGCTTGTTGTCCGACATGCCCATTGAAGTCACCATCCACAAAGAGAAGGTCTCTGTCATTCATTGATGAGGTAGTCTGCAAGAGGATGTCATAAAATCGGTCTTTCTGTTTATCAGATAGCCCTGGCTGATTGGCATAAGCCGACATAATGGTTGTTAATCCATGTTGTATCACTAATCTAAGCTTAAGTATTCTATCACAGACTTGGATTGAACCTAGGGATCTTAAGTTTTCTCTAACATACGGCATGGAAGATGAAATTGTGGGTATATAGATAGATAATGAAATAATAAAGTAATTATAATTTGCACTGTAAAAGAGGTTCTTAGATGTGTGCTAGGTTGGAAACAAAAGTTGCTTATCTGAACATCTTCTTTGACTTCTACTTCGTGTGGCAAGATATTAGATTATGAGGTAGGGGAATCTGAATAGAGCTCATTTATATAGGGTGGGATGGGGTGGGGAGTGGAGGTAATGTCATTGTATTGGGAGAAGCAAGTGGTTAATGGAACTGAGTGAGAGAGAGAGAGACTAGATTTGGCTGACTGGAGACAAAACACGAGATGAAATTTTTGGGATTTAGAGTAACGTAACTGAACAATTGGATTTAATTTGCCATCATACAAACCACTAAGTGAATAACACCACAAAACAGCAAACACTCTGGCTGCCGGTATGAAGGAATAACAATAATGAGATAGAATTGGACATTTGCATTCTTAACTAGGGCTATAACCAACAGTATTCAGTCAGCCAAACTGTGACAAAATTAGATGAATGAATAACTATAATGAACGTGAAAGAGAGGGAGAAGAGAGAATTAGGAAGAATTGGATTGAACATAGGGATCTTAAGTTTTCTCTTACATACAGCATGGAAGATGAAACTGTGGATACATAGAGAGATATATACATGCGTCCTTTTATCCTTTTTTACTTGTTTCAGTCATTTGATTGTGGCCATGCTGGAGCACCACCTTGAATTGTTTTAGTTAAACAAATCAACCCTAGGACTTATCAGTTTTTTAAGCCTAGTACATATTTTATCAGTCCTTTTTGCTGAACCACTAAGTAATGGGAATGTAGTAAACACACCAACACCAGTTATCAAGCACTTGATGGGGAACAAACACAGGCACAAAGACGAGCCTGGTGTAGCCATCCGGTTGCACCAGTCCTCAGTCAAATCGTCCAACCCATGCTAGCTTGGAAAGCGGACGTTAAACAATGATGATGATGATGATGATATATATATAAGGGTAAAGATTTATCAATTTATTAATTTATTAATAAATCAACAATTAATAATTTTTACCAAGCCCTTCGGTATGTAAGCACCATTATCGGTGGAGAACTTATTTAAAAGTTCCCATACATTTATAAACATAATTAAGGGATCAGCAAGCATTTGCTTCACCATATACCGAAGTTCAGAAATAGCAGCTAAAAAAGCTGAGACT
>NC_068985.1:65464070-65481254 GCF_001194135.2 Octopus bimaculoides
GGGTCTGTGGGGGTGGGGTGAGATGTATACGGATGGTGGGGTTGGAATGTGTAGGGGTGGGGTATATAATGAAAGAAAGAAAATGTAGAATTATGGATGTATAAATTATTTATATGAAATAATAAGGCTGAAAGTTTTTTTTATAGAACCAAAACAAATAAATTATAAATTATAAGACTCTGAAAGAAATGGTAGATGCCATTTTTGAATTATTTAATCCCTAATGAGGACCTGACATCCTCAAATTGACTGTATATATATGTGTATGATAGGCTTCTGTCAGTTTCCATCTACCAAATCCACTCACAAGGCAGATGGCCTGAGGCTATAGTAGAAAACACTTGCCGAAGGTGCCATGCAGTAGGACTGAACCTGGAACCATGTGATTGAAAAGCAAGCTTCTTACCACATAATCATGCTTGTATATACAGTGGCCTACAATAGATTTTTAGCCAAAGGAGTAAAACAGTAACCATATTCAACATTTAATAACTCAAGAAGTACCCAACAGAATAATCTGAAAATTTGCACTATTATTTGGTAGAACCCCCTTTCACAAGTTTCACAGCTTTTACAGAGTCTTTTATCATTTCAACTAAGTTAGTGACAATAGTTTGATCCATGTTATTCCATGTTTCCAAGAGAGTGCTTTTAAGGGCTGCCACAGATGTAACTTTGACAGAATTAGCTCGAATTTGTCTGTCAAGGTACTCCCAGACATGCTCAATGGGGTTCAAGTTGGGGCTTTGAGGTACCTACTGAGGGACTTGATGCCATGCATTTCTCTCCAGGCATTTGAAACTTTGCTTGTATGACATGGTGCTCCATCTTCTTGAAAAAGAGGTGTTCTTATCTATTTTACCAGTGTTGTAAATTAGAAGCAGTTCCTTTTCTAATATAGTAGTATTTCAGTCCATCCAACAGGTTTTCCATGGAAATTAGCTCAGATTTCCCTTCTGTCCAGACAGCCCCACAAACCATGACTCCAATCCATGGTATGTTACAAACATTTGGCCTTCCAAGTTTCAGTTTTGTCCCTCCATACATAGGCTTGCCTTGAATTCAAATATTGGCAAAACTTACTTTCATCTGGCCACACCACAGACTTCCAAAATTCAGCTTCCTTCTCATGCTCCCAAGCCCAGTCGCACCTTTTCTCTTTGTTGGTGTCTAAAATCAATGGTTTCTTTCTTGCAATTCTTCTTTCATATGCTAGTTCTTTTAGGACTTTTCTTACAAAGTATGGCGACATTTCCATGTTGGTTATGACCTCTCTAATGCTAAGATGGCAGTTTCTGATGGTCTCCCTCTGCAGTACTCTCTTTTCTATATCTGAAACTATAGTCAGCCTTCTAGAATGAGGTTTCACATGACATTGTCCTTCTTGAAACCTTTTGACAATATTATTCAGTCTGATAATTTACCTTAAATAAATTTATTTCTCTGTTTGACTTTTTGCACTGATGCCATCCTATGATTTACCCTCATCTGAACTTACTAATTTGTGCACTTCCTTTCACTTTAATTGTGAAATATCATTTGAAACATCTATTACTCTGCGAAAGATGAGAGAAAATACAATATAAAATCTAAGAAACATGTTACAAATTATGAACTCTCAAAAAATTAATGTGATTAAAGCCTTATGGTAGGCCACTGTGTATATGATAGATCGCTGACCACTACATATATATTTTTTTTCTCCTTGTTTCTCTCCTTATTTCTTTGTGTTCCTTTCAGTTGAAGAGCGTAGCTCGAAACGTCAAAGACTTTCTCCATTCCTGAGCGTTAAACTAATACATCCATTTGTTGTTTACACCACCTGTCTTCGTCTGTTGTTTTTTTCATAAATTCTCCCATATATATATATATATATATATATATATATTCTATGTATGTATATATTCTTTTATTCTTTTCAGCTCCAAGGCCGTGGCCATGCTGGAGCATCAGCAGTGTAATCACCTTTTCAGTGGCCAATGTTATGTGATTGGCTTTTGGTGAAGGAAGGAGTTGAACACTGTTGCTTTCTTTTGAGTTTCCTGCCTTGATATATATAGGTTCATCTTGGACCTTGGATAACAGGAGGTGAAGTTGTTTCTTGCAAACATCTATCCCTACTCCATGAAGATCACTCAGATGTTTAGGCAAGGCATTAAATAGCTGTGGGCTCAAGCTGTTGTAGTATATGGTCTTCAAGCTGTTATATATGAATCCCAAGCTGTTGTAGTATATGATCTTCACTCTAGATGGGATAGCTGAGACCTTTGGAACTGTGCAATGATGTCCAATTTGGGGGTTGGTAGAGCTCTTGATACCAAAGTTTGGTGCCAGCCCCTCCAGGATCTTCCATACATGTATCACTGCATACCTCTCCCATCTTCACTCCATGGAGTAGAGTTGTAGCTCTTTCAGTCTCTCCCAGTAGCTAAGCTGTTCCATTGGTGCAATCTTCCTGGTGTAGCACTGCTGAACTGCTTCAAGTTCTGCTATTAATCTGACACTGTAGGGTGACTACTGTTGAGAGCAGTAGACCAGACAGCTGAGGACAAATGTCCTCCATACAACCAGCATAGTTTCTTTGTCCCTTGTTCTGAAGGTTCTCAGAATCCATCTGGCCATTCGCCTGCACATTGCCACCGTCTTGGTGATATTTATATGAAATAAGGCATCTTTGCTTATATTAATCCCGAGATCACACACTGTATGTACTCTAGGATTGCTGCTTCTTTTGGTCCAAAGTATCATTGCAGCTTGTGAGCACCAGTTAGCTGGTAGTGGAGGGCTTGGAATTGACCTGCATTAAATTGCATGTTGTTTTCTTCAGCCATTTATATATGGCATCTAGCTCTTTCTGTACTGCTTTTGTGTTGGCATAGCTAGTAAATTATCACAGGCAATAAAAAATGCAGATGAAAAAGCTTACAGCAGGATGTGAATGCAATATAAAAGTGGGCTGAAGTAAACAACATGTAACTTAATGTTGGAAAATTTCAAGCACTGTGCTGTCAGCTCACAAATGCACTGCAGCCTGCATATACAGGACCCAAAGGTACTGCAATCCCAGAATCACAGGCAGTGAGAGACTTGGGGGTCAGTATATGCAATGATGCATCATTTCATATGCACCTTACCAAGATAGCAGCAAAGTACTTTCAACAGGCAGGATAGATACTAAGGTTCTTCAAGACAAGAGACCAAGAAGCTATATTGACCCTGTGGATGACTTTTGTTATCAGTTGCCTGGACTACTGCTTTCAGCTCTAGTTGCCACATAGTGTCAAACTAACAGCAGAGCTTCATGCGATCCAATGTCACTGTTGTGGTGAAATCCTGACACCTCTGTGTCTGTACTGAACTGTCCTAAACTTTATAAAGGCACATGCATACTGACAGTGCGACATACAGTGTGGTATGTGCAATCACATTTGTGAAGGCAGTCATAGAAATCGTTGAGAAGAGATATGTTTGTTACTGATTTAGTTTTTGTAGTGTTACAGTGTACTCTATATCCAAACGCAAGGACATAAGAGTCTCGACGAGACATTCAAAGTTCACTGTGAATGTTCTTAGCATGGATGACCTATTAGCTTTTGTGGTACAATTGCAGCAGCAACTACAACAACAACAATAGCAACAGCAGTAACGGCAACTACAACAGCAACAACAACAGCAAAATCAACAGTTGTTGGAATTATTGTTGCAGTCCAAAAACACTTCAGGTTTGCTTTTGGTAGACGAGGTTGCTAATTCAGTTGAAGAATTTACTTATAATCCAGAAGGGATTATGTTTTCAGCATACTTCAGAAGATATGAAGGAATCTTCAAAGAAGAATGTAGAAACTGGCAGATGAAAAGAAGGTATGACTTCTTTTAAAGAAATTATCACCCACAGAAGTACTGTAATTACATCCTGCCGAGAAAACCATCCGAAATTTGTTTCAAGGAAACAACCTGTTATCTAAAATAGTCAGCAAAAGAAGTTCACTATTTAATATTTGCTGGGAGTGCTTGAATTTAAAAAAAAAATAAATTGAAGATTTTGTCACATATGCTGGAATCGTTAACAGAGAATGTGAAAAATTTAAGCTAAACAAATTAACCCTGGACATTTTCAAATGTCTAATCCTTGTACAAGGATTAACTGCAAGCAAAGATGCAGAAATACAGGCTCCGATATTGACAAAACTAGAACAAGGTTTGAAACTAACTCTACAGGCAGTAGCTGAAGAATGCCAAAGCATTATAAATTTGCAACAGGACGCAGAAAAAAATCGAAAAAGATTATTCAAATATATATATGTGTCGACCTGTAACAGATAAGAAAAAAGAAAAACAATAGTCAAAACCCAAACCATGCTTTGAGTGTGGAGAAATACATTTTAAAAGAAACTGTCCTTTTAGAAATTTAAAATGTTTTGGATGTGGAAAAATCAGACATAAGAATTCACATTATTGGGTGAAATAAAAAAGGTCGAATGAAAAAATTTGACGGAAAAAGTATTGTCAACACAAATGCAAAGTGAGGCAAAAAAAAATGAATATTTGTCTCCATAAAAATAAATAATGTGAATATGAGACTACAGTTGGACACAGGTAGTGATATCACAATAATTAACAATGATACATGGAGAAAAATAGGAAAGCCTACTTTGAAAAAATTTTTTTAAACGTGAGGTATTTTCAGGGAAACAATTGCAATTTTTGGACGAAATGATGAGGTGACATATCATGGAAAAACTTTGAAAGGCAAAGTTTTTGTATTAAAAAATAAGACAAACCTATTTGGCACAGACTGGATGGAACTATTTAATTTAGGGGACCTCCCCATAAATATTTTTTGCTATAATGTAAACGGTTCTTAATGCCAGTTCAAATAAGGCATTGGAGGATTTAAAAAAGGAATAGGTAAAGATTTTTCCTGATGTTTTTTCTGAAGAATTAGGTAGGTGCACCAAGACAAAAGTAAAATTTCAAGTGAAAGCAAACACTGTGCCGGTATTTAAGCCAAAGCAAGCTGTACCTTTCATGGCATTGAATCAAGTCAACGAGGAATTGGATAGATTTGAAAAGCTTGGAGTTATAGAAAAAATTGATTATTCAGAATGCGCATCACCAACTGTTTATGTAAAGAAAAAAAATAATAAAATACGAATGTGTGCTGACTTTTCAACAGGCTTGAATGAATGTTTGTTGACATACAATTACCCATTACCAGATCCAGAGGAAATTTTTGCAAAACTCAGTGGAGGAAAATTTTTTTCAAAGCTGGACTTGTTGGAGGCATATTTACATTTACAAGTCGAGGAGGAATGTTCAAAATTATTTACAATAAACACCCATAAAGGTTTATATAAATTCAATCGACTTCCTTTTGGGATAAAGGTGGCACCTAGTATTTTCCAACAGGTGGTGGACACTATGCTTGTAGATACAGATTTCGCTATAGCTTACTTGGATGACATACTCATAAAAAGTGAGTTTTGAGGCCAGCATGAGGAACATGTTAAAAAGGTCTTTGAAAAAATAAAGGTGTATAGATTTAAAGTTAGTGAGGGGAAAATGCAAATTTTTCATGCCAGAAATAATGTGTCTAGTGCAAGTTATCGATAAAAATGGTTGTAGGCCAGATTCTTCAAGATCAACTGCAATAAAAAATATGCCTCCCCCCCAAAATATTACATTACAAGCATTCTTGGGGCTCGCAAACTATTACCAAACATGTATACTGAATATGCATGAGCTAAGAGCACTCTTAAACAACCTATTGAAAAAAGACTTTAAATGGTATTGGTTGGACAGGTGCCAAAAAGTGTTCAAAGAAATAAAGTTTTAACATCGGAACTGTCATTATCGCACTTTGATCCAAATTTAACAATAGTAGTAGCATCAGATGCTAGAGAAAGTGGTATAGGAGCGATAATTTTACGCAAGTATGAAAGTGGTAGCATAAAACCTATCGCTCATGCTTCACGTTCATTGATGGCAGCTGAAAAAACTAGCCAAATTAAGAAGGAGGCATTAGCCATTATTTTTGCGGTGAAAAAATTTCACATTTATACATGGAAGGAAATTTAGTCTGCAGACAGATCGTTGCCCATTGTTGTCAATTTATGGATCGCAAAAGGGCATCCCCATGCATACAGCCAACCAGTTGCTGTGCTGGGGTACAATCCTGCTATATTATGACTTTAAGATGGAATTTCTACCATCGTAAAAACTGTGACATGCAGATGGGCTGTCAAGATTGATACCTAAATACAATGAACCATTAGAGGACACAATAATAGCAGCATTAAAAGTTGAAATCGAAATAAAAAATATACTCTGCAACATAGTACGCAAACTACCTATCACTTTAGAGGAAATAAAAATTGAAGCAGAGAAGAATGTGTTCATAATAAAAATGAAAAAAATAGTGAAGTCAGAAGCAAATACAAAAACCCATGTAGCCGAGAGTAACACAGTTTCAAAATGGTATGCGATATTTGATGACATACTTATGTACGCTCAGAGGATTGTAACACCTGTTTCTTTGTAAAATTGTATGCTAAAAGAATTCCACATGGGACATCCAGGAATCGCCAGAATGAAAGCACTGATGAGAAGCTTCGTTTACTGGCTGAATATGGATCAGGATATTGAAAACTTTTAGTGAAAGCCTGCATGGGTTGTGCCCTGGCAACAAAAGCACCACCTATAAAAATTCATACCTTTGTCCAGATTACACATAGACTTCACAGGACCGTTAAATGGCTGGTATTATCTAATAGTTGTGGATAGTTATACGAAATAGCCATATGTAAATGTAGGAAGCCAACCCCCAAAGTAACAATGGAATTTCTGGACAAACTTTTTGCACGATATGGTGTCCCAGACACTGTAGTGTCTGATAATGGAACACAGTTCATATCAGAGGTATTTTAAAACTTTTGCAAAATGCATGCAATCGAGCATATTACTACTCCACCATACCATCCAAGATCGAATGAACTAATGAAATGTTTTGTAGATATGTTTAAGAGAGCACTGAAAACATTTAGGAATGAACCACTTGCTGATACTGCATTGACGCCAGGAAAGTCAGGTCAGTGTTTGATAAATTGCTATTGGGAAGAAAAGAAAAAAATAGAGAGAAACACTAAAAATAAGATAAAATACTTCAAAATCGGTGACAAGGTGTTTTTTAAAATATACAGAAATGGAAAGGGAAGTTGGGAAGAAGGTATAATAAGTTGATGTTTAGGAAAAATAATGTACATGGTAAAAGGTCATATGTGGGAACACAAAAGACGTTCAAACCAACTGAAAAACAGGTTTACAGAAGAAAGAGTAAGACGTGAAGAACCAATGTAATTTCTTTATGACATTTTTGATGTCCTGGTACCTCAAGGAATAGTCAAACCAACGTGTGCATTGACTAGGAAAAGAAAACAAACAGAACTTTTGTAAGTAGAGCCAAAACGAAAAAATATTCCAATTTCTTCCTGGGGAATTAAGTGAAAAAATGAAAAGGGGTTGGGGAGAGGTGGTAATAAATATATAATAAATAAAAAAAAATTATTGACTTCCAAGGAAAGTCAAGCTCAAAATGGGGAGATGTGGTGAAATACTGTGGGATAACAAGTGAACTGTCCTAAACCATATAAAGGCGCATGCATACTGATAGTGCGATGTACAGTGTAGTGTGTGCAGTCGCATTTGTGAAGGCAGTTGTAGAAGTCATTGAGAAGAGATATGTTTGTTACTGATTTAGTTTTTGCTGTTTATAACACTGTTACAGTGTAGTCTATATTCAAACTCAAGGATATAAGAGTCACTATGCTAAAAATATTGTAACAGTGCAGCAGATGAGCTACAGGGAAAGGTTGACAAAATTATGGCTTTACTACTTGGAGTGAAGATGCAACAGATGTGTTATAATCTACATATGGAAAATTCTGGAAGGCTTTGTGCCTACTTTCAGCATTGAGTGTTATATAAATGCCCAAACTGGATGTCATTGTATTTTACCAAAAGCACTGTCCGCTCCATCTAAATTCAGGATCAGGTACTACAATAGCTTAAGGATCAAAGGCCCAGAGCTTTTGAATGACCTGCCACAAAAATTAAGACACTTACACAATGTGGACATAGATGACTTCACAATCTTACAAAGAAACTAGACATTCTTTCCACAATATCAAATGAACCAATGGCCCAGCATGAGGTACAGATGAGGGCAGTAGTGTCAAACTCTCTCATACAGTCTGCCTTTTACTCTGAGTGAGAGGCCCTTTGTCGCCAGTAGAGGTAAGAGGTCTCTGAACTTTGCCCAGGCTATTCTTATTCTAGCAGCTACACTTTCAGTGCACCCACCCCCACTACTAATTTGGTCACCCAGATATCGGAAGCTATCAACCACGTCCAGTTTTTCTCCCTGGAATGTAACCGAAGTTGTTTTCTGCACATTTTCAGTGTTTATTGCACCTGAACATCTGCCATATATAAAAAACTAACTTCCTAGTTAATCTGCCTTATGTGCCCATAGCTTGCACTGGGTATATCTTATAGAGTTTCTACCTACACCTTTTCTACAGATCGAGCAGGGGTTTAGCACCTGTGTGATGCCATGTAAAAATGCATGTGTGATGACAGGTAACAGTGCCTGTGTGGCACCATGCAAAAGTGTCTGTGCAGTTCCATGTAAAAGTGCCCGTATGATGCCACATAAAAGCACCCAGGACACTCTGTAAAGTGGTTGGCATTAGGAAAGGCATCCAGTCATAGAAACCATGCCAAATCAAACTGGAATCTGGTGCAGCTCCCCAGCTTACCAGTTTTGGTCAAACCATCCAACCCATGCCTGCGTGGACAGCAGTTGTTAAACAATGATGATATATATATATATATATATATATATATGTATGTATGTATGTATAATATCTATGTTATATATGTCATCATCATCCTTTAACGTCTGTTTCTCCATCCATGCTGGCATGAGCTAGATGATTTGACTGGAGCTAAGAAGCTGCACCAGGTTCCAGTCTGATTTGGCTTGGTTTCTATAGCTGGATGCCTTTCCTAACGCCAACCATTTCACAGTGTGTGCTGGGTGCTTTTAATGTGCCACCAGCATGCTTTTTATGTGACTCTGACACAAGACTTTACACCAGGAGATGTAGCCTTAAAATTTCTTCTATGGAGGACAAATTTTCTTGAGCACAACAAAGCACCAAGTGTTTTCGTTCTTTGTCTGCTCGTCCAAAAGGTTCAGCGTTCTGAAGTCATCTTTCAGTACTTTGTCCCATGTCTTCCTGGGTCTCTCTCTTCCACAAATTCTATCCACTTTGAGAGATTGGCACTTCTCTTTGGAGCTGTCAGCATCCATTCACATCATATGACCAAACCAACACAGTCTTCTCTCTTGCCCACTGCATCAAATTCCTCTTATGTCTAACTTCTCTCTCAATACACTCACACTCTGTTACATGTGTACACTTTACATCTCCTGTGGAGCACACTAGCCTCATTTCTCTCTAGCCTTCGCATGTCCTTTGCATTCAAGGCCCATATCTTACTACCATGTAGAATTACTATTCATATGCTTGCATCATACAATTTTCCATTCACTCAGAGAGAGAAACCTTTGGTTGCCAACAGAAGTAAAAGCTCTCTGAATTTTATCCACCCTATTCTTATTCTAGCTATTACATACTTTGTATATCCACCCTGACTACTAATATCCTCCCTGGGTAGCAAAAATTATCTATTACCTCTGAAGAGCCTCTGGAACATTTGAGAAAATCGATTTCCCGAGTATCTGTAGTTTTTATGACTCCTGTGCATCTTCCACATATGAACACTACTTTCACTGATAGCCTTCCTATTATTCCACTGCACCTGTTGTGTGTCCATTGATTACACTGGGTACACCTTATGAAATTCCTACCTACACCTTTCCTACAAATCAAGCAGGGCCACTTTACCTGAAGTGGGTAGGGTCCCGTCTATTTTCTTGCTTAATAAGACCTCAGTCTTTGCTAAGTTAATCTTAAGTCCTTTAGATTCCAGGTTTTGCTTCCACACCTGGAATTTCTTTTCTAGCTCTGATATAGAATCTGCTTGGAAGGCAAGACTGTCAGCATATAGTAGTCACCAGGAGCCATCAATCTTGAATTCCTCTGTTATGACCTAGAGGACAATGATGAAAAGTAGGGGACTGAGGACTGAGCCTTGATGAACCCCTACCTGTACACCGAATTCTTCACTTTACTTGTGGTTAATTCTCACCTTACTGACAGTGCCCTTGAAAATAGGCTGTTACAGCTTTCACAATCTACTCATCCATTCCTGGCCTCCTCAGAGCCCACCATATCACACAGTGGGGAACTCTGTCGAAGATTTTCTTTAGATCAACAAATGCCAAGTATAATGGTTTATTCTTGGTTAAATATTTCTGTTGCAATTGCCTGACAATGAAAATAGCATCAATAGTGCTTTTCCCCGGGGCAAAACCAAACTGCATTTCATTTAGCTTAACTCTGTTTCTAATTAATTGTACTATAACTCTCTTTGTAATATTCATCCCCTGGTCCAGAAGTTTGATACCCCTATAAATGCTTCTAGCTTAGGCATTTCCCTTACCCTTGTAGCAGCTAACAATAATGCTGTTACACCAATCACTGGGTATTATGCCTTCTGGAATAACCTGATTAACTATGCTGGTAACTAGTCTGTATCCTACCTTACCAGATATTTGGAGTATCTCAGCAGTGACTCCAGATGGACCAAGGTTCTTCTCTATTATCATATCTTTAATTGCCTTATCTATCATACTGCTGTCCACTAAGATAGCTGGTCCCTCAGTTTAGTTCACATGAGAGAGACTCCTTTTATCCCATTCATTCTCAACATTCAATAGCTTTGCATAGTAACTCTTCCACATTTTTTTCTTGTCTGAATTCTAAGTGCAAACATACCATTATTCATCCATATACACTTCTCTCCCACAATATCCTGATTCTCTCTGACACCCTGACTCACAATCTAGAACACCTCATGTCTCTGATCTTCAAGCTGTAGGGCATTGGCAAACCTCTTCCTTTCTGCTTTTACCCTAGCTAGGTAAGCTGATGTCTCACTTCCCTTTTAGCTTCCTGATATGATTTCTGCTACCCACTCTTTTCCATTCTTTCCAGACCCGTCTCTTCTCTTTCATGGCCTTATCGACATCACTGTTCCACTACCATGTCACCCTGGTCTGGAAGAGGCTTTGCTCTCACCACAGTTTGGTCTGTCACCCTCAGTAGATTGTCTCATAGGAACTTCCAGTTGTCCTCTGCATCTTATGTCTCTATCTCTTCCTCCTTCTCATCAAAAGCTTCATTAAGAATATCTCTAAATCTCTGCCCATTTGGAGGATCTTTGAGCTTCCACAACTTCCTTTTCTATATTGGCTTGTGTCACTGAATTCTTCTGGCCCTAAGTCTGAAGTCACTAATCACTACCCTATTCTGCATTGTACATTCTTCCTCCAGGAAAGATTTTACATTTACTAGCATACACTTGTCCCTGTGTCTCATGGGAATGTAGTTGATTTAGCTGGTGTGCCTACCAGATTGGTAAGTGATCAGATGGTTGGCGGGTTTCCTGAAGTAGGTGTTGCAGACCAATAAGTCATGCGCATCACAAAACTCCATCAGCATTGTGCCCTCCTCATTTCTGGAGCCAAAGCTGTAACCTCTATGTACCCCCTGAAATTCATTGAGGTGTCTTCCAACATGTCCATGATGAGTACCTCCTTGTCATTTGTTATCAAGGTAGTCCTCAGAAGGGAGTCATAGAAATGGTGTTTTTGAGTATTTATGAGTCCAGTGTGTAGAGCATATGCAGAGATAACCGACACTTTTTACATCAAACAAGGCTATTCTTAGCTTAATAATTCTATAATATACTCTGACTACCTCAATTACCTTATCCACCCATTTCTCTGCTACTAGAATATCTGCACCACTTAGACTTGTGTGCCTACCCAGAAAAATTTGTATCTATATCTAGCTGAGGCTCCTCTCCATCAAACTTCTTGTACACAGCATGCACCTACATGTCTTTGCTCAAACATATCAACTATCTCTCCATACTGACTTTTCGTTGTGCCAACATTGACTGTAGCAACTCTAAAGCTAGCCAGTTTGGAATGTCAACACATTAATGGCATTCTGTAGAAAGTCAGCCTCTTGTACTAGTATCCAAATATTAATCTTGGCATTCTGAGTTTATGCTTTAGTCATACTTTGGAGTAATTGGATTTCCTTCAAGAGGTTGGTGTGAAGAGTTGCTATAGAGTTTTTTTGTTCTTCTTCCTCTCTTTTGGCATAAGATATAAATTTTGTTATTGTGGTTAACCATCAAATATGGCAGTGCAGTTTTTGATGCTTTCTTCAAGTTTCATTTTCCATCGAGGTTGCTTCTGTTTAGTAATTTTGTTATCCTGTTTGCTGTATATTTCTCTTTGGTGTTTTTTAAGAATGAGTGCAGCTACATATATGAAGGTGCTAATTGTCCAGTAATTAACATTACATGATTCCATGATCAATAACTTATTGGCATGAGAGTAGTTACCTTTTCCTTTAATATTGTTAAGAATGGCCTATCACTCATTGATAGTTCAGAAAAAGTTATCATCATCATCATCCTTTAATGTCTGTTTTCCGTACTGGCATGGATTGGATGGTTTGACCAGAGCTGGCAAGCTGAGGAGCTGCACTAGGTTCTGGTCTGATTTGGCTTGGTTTCTACGACTGGATGTCTTTCCTAATGCTAACTACTTTACAGTGTGTCCTGGGTATTTTTAACATGCCACCAGCATGAGTGCTTGTTACATGGTTACTGGTACAAGTGCTTTTTATGTAGCACTGAAAAGGCCTATCCTCTTCACCAAGGGATGCAGCTTTAACACTTCTTTTGTGGAGGATGGTCTTCTTGAGTGCAGCAAGATGCCAGGTATCTTGATCCTTTGTCATCTTATCAGAAAAGTTTTTATGAACTGTGGTTTTAAAAACCTTTTTGAGTTGAATATATTCCACAGTCATCTCTTTCATATCAGTTCCACATGGAGATATATGAGATGGTGGCAGCAATTTGTTTGCATTATTTTTTATCTCTCTTATGCTAAATTTTGGTCAGTTCTCAGAGAATCAATTTGCATTGTGAAAGTAAGCCATTTTAATTTTTCTGAAAAAATAATGCTTGTTGCCAAAACTGTTTTGTGCTAGTATGTTTTAAGCCACTTCATATAGCCAAGAGGTGAATCATCATGGGCTCTTCCAAAGGGCTTAAGCAGATCTTAGTTTAAATGTGAAATCCAAGTAAAGTTGTATTGTCTTAAAGAACTTAAAAGTTTTGTAGTACTGCTTGTGTTGTTGTTGCTATCAGTACCAGCCATGATCATACACATGGTGTAAATTATATTTTGTAATCCACTTTGAATAACACTACATTGATTAGTAAAAGGTGTTTCTCTTATTTTTTAACTGAAGGAAAAAGCCAGTTATTGATTTTGGATAGAAGAGTTGAATAATTGAAAAAAAATATGTTCAAAAATTTGTTCTAAATGCTTCTCTAGCCTGCATGTCTGACTTGTGTGTGTGTGTGTGTGTTTTCCTTTCCTCTTTTTAATTTAGAGTTAATTTTGACTGGCTTAGTAGCAAGATTGTGAAAGAAAACAATGTTTTGTTCACTGTTCTTTAAATTTTAAGAAGGTTTTGCAGATTTTTATTACCCATTATATTATGATCATTTATAGTGTATGAATTAAGGAGTTGCATTCTTTCAGCTGTACTTCGATCCAGGCAGGTTGGTACATGTTCTGCTACCCCAATAACAATAGATATGAAGCTGAAAGTGTATCTTGAGTACTCCTTATCAATGGTCCACTCCTGCATTTTTCTGACCAAATTGGTATTTAGGAAGCTGATGATTTCCACAAAGCATATTTTTGTTTTGGCTTCTAATCCAACAATATCTGACTGGTTGCATTTTTAACTTGGTGACTATTGTAATTTTTAAGCTCCACCAATATTCTTTTGACCCATGTGTCTCAATATAGTCAACTTTGTCTTTTCTTAACCTGTTCTAGACCATTCTGCCACTGCATCATTCTTCATGGTATTTGGAAGACATTCTCTTGCAGTTGGCAATAATGTGGTTGATGAATTCAGTCTTGGTTTTACACAGCATACATTTGTTGTCTGTCAATCTTTTCTGCTTTTTATGTTGTGCCAAACACCCTTGTACTACCTTTTCAGTGAACTGGTTCATTTTTAAACTTTGTTCTTCTGATGAATAGAATTGATCAATGCTCCTTGGAGAGAGATGTGTATCAGTTCTTACTTCACCTCAAGTCCATTAGCCATCCTAATTATGTTGTTGATTCCATAGTCTCAAACTTGGACAAGATAGTTACTGGTCTCTTTCTTCTTCTGCAGATATTGTTTCAGCGCCACATTATGTGCTTTATATGACATAAATACAGATTTAAGACCATGGCCACCATCCTTTTGTGGGAAGTATAGCCTGTTTACATCTTCACTGATGTTAAAATTCCCAGTTACACTGAGAGGTTGTAAGTTTGTACACCTATCTCATCAAGTTCTTGTAGTGACCAATTCAGAAAGTCAAATGTAGGTATGAGGACAGGCACTGCAAATGTGTTGTGAGCAATATGCTTATTGTAAGCTGAGAATTCAAGTGACTGTATTTTTTTACCCTCTTGAGGTACTCATTCCTTGTCTTCTTATTGAGAAGGAGAAATTTAGGTTAGATTGATGCTGAGTTTAGGGGAAGGTCATTGTGAATATTAAGCTGGGGTCACTCTGTTATGTTAATGGTAAATAAATATATTGTTGCACCCATGCATATATTCATTTAGACAGAAAAAAAGTAAAGAATATTTAGGAGTGAGAGTAAGGTTGATTTGCTAAGAGAGAAGAAAGAGAAGGAGATGGGAGATTAAGGTTGTATTCCCCTGTTATTAGAGGAACATAACAGTTCAAGTTAAATTGGTGGCTTGCTACTTAGCAGTAAAACTACACATTTGCATACTCATGCACATGCACATTCATTTACTGTGCACCTATAGTATCCCCATAGGTGTGCTTGTGCATGTACATGACTGCATATCTTCATGCAGAGAGAAAGATTACAGAGTTAAGAAAATATAAAGGTAGCTAAAAACAAAATTTCATGTTATAAATACAAAGAAGAGCTTCAAGTGGGGGTCGGGAATGCAGGAGGGTTAGTTATGGAATAATTGGGGAGGGCACTATTATTTGTATCGTAAGAATGTATTACATAACTTGTGTTTGTAATTAAAAATTAGGTTGCTTCATTCATTAATGCAATTATTGCATTGCATAGCAGATAGGACATCAGTGATGTAGAGATTGCATTTGTTGTTATAACTGTTATATGGTTTGGTATGGGTAATGATGGACCATTTTAAATTGTATAAAACTGAGTTTTGTTTTAGGTTATGAATGAGCCTAGATAAAGAAGTGCTGTTAGTTTTCACTTGATATTTAAAGCTAGAATAGTGGTTACCAACTCTGACTTTGAAGGTTGTGCTGCACAAGCCAATATATACATATTTGAAATCTTCTGTGGATACCATGTATTTATATGCAATATGTTCTGTGAGGCATATATTTTCTAAGGGACAGGTGGTGGGGTGTCTATAGCTGCATAGGATTCTAGAAGGTGTTAAAGTGGAGTTTGCAGAGTTATGATTACCTGGGGTTAACCTGGTGTTATTTGCAGTATCTGCAGTGGCTTTAGGATTGGTATTTTTGTGGTGTAGTGAGGGATTATACTGGCAGTGTTAGTTGTGGTAGAGTAGGAGAATTTAATAGATTGGGGATTGAAGATTTTCTTCAGAGTACTGGACCTAGAGAAATGTTTTTCAAGCAGAGCAAAGGAAAGTTTAGGTACTCTGGTCTGAACATTAAGAGCTAAGTGTGGGTGAAACCAGATAACATTGCATGTCCTAGACCACTTAGTTTGTTCTAGGGGGTTACCTGAGTATGGCTTGGGGTAGGGAGGTGTGTGCTGGTGTGGGTTTCAATGGGCTGTGGCAGATTTGGGATCCAGAATCCCAGGGTGAGAGGAGTGCCTATTGGGTTTGCAATTACGGTAAAATTTGGATGGATAGAGGAAGGGAGGAATACAGGAGATAATTCCGATTCTATCTAAAGGGGCAGATGTATCTGCAGTCTCAGGTTCAGTCGGGAAAGGATCACTCCATATAGGAAGGTATCTAATCAGATTTTGTTGTAATATTCAGCATAATGCTTGAATATATCTTTACTAGTGGATAGGGATGAGATCCTACAAGACACATTGTCACCAATGGTCTTTAGGACAAGGGGGTGGATTTGAGGAAAAGTTAACATAATTAAAGTTCTCCTGGAGTTTATAGTATGGATAGGAGGTGTTGTTTTGTAAATCTAGAGTAACATTTAGGAAATTAGCAGTTTTAATATTGGAAGTGAAAGAGACACTAAATTCATGTTTTTAAAGAAGTATCTGATTCTGTTCCTAAGTTGTTCTACCTTACAGCTACTAGAGTTCAGGATTGCAAACAGAGCATCATCCCTATATAGACCACTGAAAATATTAGGGAATTGGTCCTGGAGACAATGGAGCAGGTAACAACCCACAAAGTGGGTAACTTGAGCTGAGTCACTTTCTCCCCTTTGGATGTTGAAGTTTCTCAGTAGTTCAATGTAGGTTTTTTTCTGTTTCATTGATCTTTAGTTTTATGTTGACATTCACTGAGCAACTGATTTCCAGTACTGTACATAGTTTCTCCTCCCTTCTCAAATCATTATGTCTAGTTTATTATGTTTGCATTTTATTGAGGTTTTCACAAGGGTATTCCGCTATTACTCTTTCATGTATATATATATATATATATATATAAGTTCAAAAAAAGGAAAAAGACAAAAAACAATAACAAAAAACATGAGCACGTGATACAGATAGTGTTACTAGATGCTCGAGAAAGGAAAGAGAGAGAGTATATATGTGTATATACGCATGTAATACAATTTTTCTGAATTTTCAGATTTTTTTATATGTTAGGCCACTGGTTTTAAATTGATGTTAATTAAATTAATATTCAATTTATCACCTTCAGTATAT
>NC_068985.1:65481290-65485744 GCF_001194135.2 Octopus bimaculoides
TATATATGAGCAGTTATGGTCTCTACCACATTCATTGTACAGTGCCTTGGATAATAGCATGATGACATTTTCAGACAACTGCTTATGGTAGTCCACTGTCTCTTTTGTGCATGAAGAATTTGGTAGCTATTTTTATTCCTGGATTGCAAATGTATGTCCTTCAAAGTGAGAGTTAGGGATCCGGTTGTTGGTCCATGATTATTAATATTGCTGTCATCCTGGAGCTTTCTGCTAACAATTATGTGCATGATCTGCTGTTATGTACTCATCCTTTCATCTAATGATTTGTTGCTGTTTGAGCCATACATATTTGAGATTAACAGACTGGGAATATTTCTTGAGGAGCTGCTTTCCAAGTTTCATGAAGTTATGTACCTCATGTATGGAAACTTGATCAATAGATGCACTTTGTCACTTGGTGGTTAAAAGCTATTGACAAAGGGTTATGATGTGGTATTCAGAAGCTGTCTGAATTGATGTTTAACCTCTGCTTCCTTGTTCTTGTTTTAGGTGTAGGCGGTCTATGTCACTGTTGATGTGAAAATTATTTGTGCTGGTTTGTATCTTTTAGATTTTCACATCAGTGGTTTGAATCTTATCAAGTAGCCCAAATGTTGGTATAAATACTGGTATTACAAACATTTTATTGTATGCTGAGAGTTCTAAGGTCCATATTTCTCTTATCCAGTTGTTGTATTCCTTCGTGATGCATTCCTTGTTACAGGTACCATCGTAAGATATGTTTTTATCTATCCCTAGGTACCTGTAACATTCCTCATCAGATACAGGAGAAACATTCAATTCATTGATGGAGATGCTGCTAGTTTGGTTCACAGTTTTCCCTTGTTTCACAACCATATAGGAATATCTATCCTGACCAAGTTCTAACCCTATATCCTTTGAGAATGTTGTAATGAAGTTAAGGCTCTTTTTCATATCAATCATATCTGTGGCATATAGCTTCAAGTCATCTTCAAAGAGGCAGTGTGTAATCTTTGTATTTTTTTTCTCTCTGTGAACCAGTATGATACCCTTCAAACTTCCTCAACATGAATGACAAGTGGTTTATTGAAAATATGGACAGCATTGCAGAGAGACTGTCTCTTTGGAATAGACTTTTGTGATACTATATTTTATCACTCATTGTATTTAACTTAAGATGAAATGAGGTCAGTTACGGCTTTGACTATGTTCTCTGGAACTTTAGTGAGTCAAAGGGCTACTAGCATCCTTGAATGAGAAACATAGTTAAAAGCTTTCTTATAGTCCAACTATAGGTTCCTCCTATGCTGCCACACATCTGACATTACAGCTTTATTTATCAGCGATTACTCAGTACATAAATAAAGTTTAAGTTATTTTTTCATGAAATATATCATTGAGGACATTTTTCACCTGTATTTATCCCTAATAACTGCTGCAGTGCTCATTAAGGTTGTGCCTGGTGTTTATTACAGTGCTAATAGTTGCCTTAGCTTGTAATGTAGTCCAGCTAACAGGCAACATAATGTCTGTAGGAATGTCTTTGACTGAAGTCTTCATGGTATTCTAACATTGTTCACACTTTTGTTTATACTGTTTGGAGTACAATTAGATAAAGTTACATTCATTAACATTCTTCCCGTGTTCAACAAATGTTTGTTGTTGGCATTATATTTTTGCTATAAAATCTTTTACCATTGGAGGCAGATTGTCCGAGTATGCTTTGCTCTTTTATAATGATTAACAGTTATATAAATCATTATTGAGCTCATAATTCTGAAGAAAATGCATTTTATATTTACAGTTTCTTCTATTACTACAGCTAAAGAAAATCGGTTTACTTTTTACAATGTTAATTTCTGTTTTGTAACTGTTGTTGTTGATGCAGCACGTTCAACCATGTTATTTGTAGCAACTCTCTGCTTGGTAAATTTAAGTTTCAGACAAAAATTACAACGAACTTGAAATAACAGCACCTTCAGTCAATTCATTTGAAGATTCAACAGTTATTTAACAGGGTTGATAGTTGTGGATTCAAAATTGGACACAATATTCAAAGTTCTTTTTGATGAATAGTTCATATGTATACATGTATGCCTGCATCCATCAATGCTTGCTTTCCTACCCACCTATCTATTTCTCTGTTCATCCATTTTTCATTTGTTTTCTCTTTCTGTTCTATTTTTAATCATTTGAAGCCTTCCTGTAAGGGAAAGAACTGTTTCTAACAATGGTACAAAGTTCCATGGTTGGAATGTAGGTAACAAAAATAAATTTACATTTTGAACTTGCAAAAAGTCTTGTATATTTTTACTGTTCTACTTACAAATAGTATTTCTAATGTGTGAGTTAACTGACTGATTTCTTTTTCTGAAAACTCTAACTTATCCACATTATCACCTAGGCATTTACTCACAAAACCAAGTACACAAGTTATTCATATAAAGGTGAATTTATAGTCTGAGTATCGAAGTTAGACGTTTCAAAGCAGTTGTCCATAGTTTTCCTCTTTCTCTTTGATTTTCAAAGAGATATTCCCATTAGCAGAGCAGCTGACCTCCATTATGGTTCATACTTCTCCTTGTCTGTTCAAAACAACATCTGGTCTGTTATGTTTGCATTTAGTAGAAGTTTTGGTGGAGAATGTTTAGCCATATTCTCTTTGTTGATGATTATGAATGTATCCGGTAACAATGGGATTTTCTATATTTATTTCAGGAGCTTTTGTCAGAGAACATTGTATATTGTTTCAGTGACAACATGATGTCACATTGGGAAGTAGTACCTTGATGGCATTTTGGGGCAGCTATCATGCATAATGTCATTTACAGAAATGTGGTCTCATCAATATTTTTGGTTCCATCTTGGGGCACTAAGGGCTTCTCTTCTTTTTATTAGGTATTTGGTAGCAATCTCTTGGTCCTGAATTGCAAACATGTCACCTTTGAAGTGTGATGTGACATAATGGTCATGACTCCAAGAAAGGCTGCACTTCATATCAATATTAATGTCATTTTAAAGTCTTTGGGAAACATACCCATGCATTCTCTTTTGGTATGCTGAGTATTTCACATCCAGCTCTTATTTGAAATATTTTAGTCTTGCTGTTTTGGCACTCTTAGAGGTTGTCAGAAAGAGTATACTTCCTGAAGAGTTCACTGTTGATACATAGATACATAGGAATGTTGTTCTCTTCACTTTCCATCATTAGGTTTAAATATATATATATATATATATATATATAATTGTTGTTGTTGTTTAGCTGATATTGTCTAAGGGATACTATGTGACATTTGAAGGCTATCTGCTCTTATCTCAAGACTCTACCTTCATTTCTTCTTATTATCATTGTTTCTGTGGAAATCTCCACTTGATATCAGGATCTTGCAGATTTTAATGTCTATGGAGTGGATTTCTGCTATAGACCATTCAAGTATCCCAAGTATTGGCATCAACACTGGTTATGCAAATGTATTATGGCACATTGTTTTGTTAGAGGAGAGTTCTGACTACCATATTTTCTAAGTCTGGTGTCATATTCTCAGTTGACAATTCATTATTCACAATGTCATATGATAAGTTTTCATCAATGCCTGGGTATTAGTAGCATTCTTTGTGTGGAACAGAAGAGATAGAGAGACCTTCAATGTATCAGTTTTGGCTTCAATGTATCAGTGGAGTGCTAAGACCACCATCTGAGCGTAATCGTTGCCAGGGCTGCTTACTGGCCCTCGTGCTGGTGGCACGTAAAAAGCACTATTCGTGCATTATCGTTACCAGCATCTCCTTACTGGCACTTGTGCTGGTGGTATGTGAAAAACAACATTCAAGCGAGGGCATCGCTAGTGTCGGTGGGACATGCAGGTGGGACGTTAATAGACCATTTGAGCGTGGCTGTTGCCAGTACTGCCTGACTGACCCTCGTGCCGGTGGCACATAAAAGCACCCACTACACCCTCAGAGTGGTTGGCATTAGGAAGGGCATTCAGCTGTAGAAATTCTGCCAGATCAGATTGGAGCCTGGTGCAGCCATCTGGCTCACCAGTCCCCAGTCAGATCGTCCAACCCATGCCAGCATGGGAAGCAGACGTTAAACGATGATGATGAGGATATATATATATATAGTGAAGGCGTGTGGCTTAGTGGTAAGGGCATTCAGCTCATGATCATAAGGTCGTGAGTTCAATTCCCAGCAATGCGTTGTGTCCTTGAGCATGACACATTATTTCATATTGCTCCAGTCCACTCAGCTGGCAGAAATGAGTAGTACCTGTATTTCAGAGGGCCAGCCTTGTCACAATTTGTGTCATGCTGAATATCCCTGAAAACTGTGTTAAGGGTATATGTGTCTGTGGAATGCTCAATCACTTGCATGTTAATTTCAGGAGGAAGCTGTTCCATTTATCATATCAGCTGGGACCCTTGTCATTGTAACCAATGGAGCGCTCCTTTTTATATATATATATATATAT
>NC_068985.1:65488253-65490753 GCF_001194135.2 Octopus bimaculoides
GAATAAGAATAGTCTGGGCAAAGTTCAGAGAGCTCTTACCTCTGCTGGTGACAAAGGGCCTCTCGCTCAGAGTAAAAGGTAGACTGTATGACACATTTGTACGAACAGCCATGCTACATGGCAATGAAACATGGGCTGTGACTGCTGAGGACATGTGTAAGCTTGCAAGGAACGAAGCCAGTATTCTCCGATGGATGTGTAACGTCAGTGTGCATACACGACAGAGAGTAAGCAGCCTGAGAGAAAAGTTGGATTTAAGAAGCATCAGATGTGGTGTGCAAGAGAGACAACTGTGCTGGTATGGTCATTTGTTGCAAATGAATGAGGACAGCTGTGTGAAAAAATGCCGCATCCTAGCAGTTGAGGGAACCTGTGGAAGAGGTAGACCCTAGGAAAACCTGGGATGAGGTGGTGAAGCACAGTGTTCGAACATTGGGCCTTACCGAGGCAATGACTAATGACCGAGACCTTTGGAGATGTGCTGTGCTTGAGAAGACCCAACAAGCCAAGTGAGACCATAGCCCATGGCCTATGCCAGTGGGTGTAGCCAGCCCACTTATGGATACCCCTCATTCATTGGACAATAAACTTTGCTTGTGAAGACCTATTGAAGTTGGTGAAATCAAATCGAGATCAAAATTGCTGACATGACCAATGACAGTACCACCTGATTGGCACTCGTGCCAGTGGAACATTTAAAAGCACATCTGAACGTGGGGTGTAACCGGCCCACTTATGAGTGCCCCTTATTCATTGGACAATGAACTTTGCTTGCAAAGACCTATTGATGCAAGTGTCAACGGATCAAAATCGCTGACATGGCCGATGACAGTACCACCTGATTGGCACTTGTGCCAGTGGAATGTGAAAAGCACATCCAAGCGTGATCATTGCTAGAGTCACAGATTGACTACCATGCCAGTGACATGTGAAAAGCACCATTCGAGCATGATCGTTACCAGCGTCGCCTTACTGGCACATGTGCTGGTGGCATGTGAAAAACAACATTCGAGCATGGTTGTTGCCAGTGCTGCCGGACTGGCTCCCGTGCAGGTAGCATGTAAAAATATCTTTTGAGCATGGTCATTGCCAGAACCGCCAGACTGGACCTTGTGCTGGTGGCACGTAAAAGCACCCACTACACTCTTGGAGTGGTTAGCCTTAGGAAGGGCATCCAGCTGTAGAAATTTTGCCAGATCAGATTGAGCCTGGTGCAGCCTCTGGTTCACCAGTCCTCAGTCAAACCGTCCAAGTTATGCCAGCATGGAAAGAGGACATTAAACAGTGATGATGATGATAATGATGATGATATATATTTTTTATTTATATTATTGTATGATTAAACGCCATGCATCCATTTCCAAGTAAGTTGATATATATATATATATATATATATATATATATATATATATATATATATATACACATAGATATCTATATACATATATAGATACTAGCAGAAAGACCGCCCTCCATGTGGTTTTCTGCTAGCCCCTTGACAATATTTTCGCATTTGATTCCTAATTCTAATAAGTTTTATATTTTACCTCTAATTATTTCTTTGTATAATAGTACTCACATGCTTAGCAAATATTGCTTTCGTTATTTTATCACGGTCATAATCTCTCTTTTTTAAATAAACATCATGGTAGTCCAACAACAGAGGGAGAAGCAGTTTGTCAAGTTTCACCTTCCTCTCAGAGCAACATAGAAATTTCAGTTCAGCAGCCCATCTGTAAGCTTTACAGTGTGTGTGTGAGAGAGAGAGAGAGAGAACATTGCAAACAATGAATGAAATGAACATGAAATGAAAAAATTGTATAAACAAAAGGGCATTACTACAGATGTATATGCCCCTGACTTTGTTGCCCTGTAACATCCAGAAAAATGGATACTTTTTAACAAAATTTTCTACAAATACCAGTTAGATATTGTGGCTTCAGAGTATATAGAGATTTATGGGAAAGAATTTTTGAGATGGGGTGGAGAGAGGAGTTTCTAAACTTTCAGGAAGGTGTATATCTTTTAATGAAAATTTATACAAATCCCTTTCAAACAGCATAGATTACAATTATAAAGAAAATTGTAGGAAAAATTTTTTCGGGGATTTTCTCAATTTTTTTAAAACAACAGTCTTTGAAATGATGTATTAGGGGTGCATCTTTGTAGGAAAAAAGCTTTGAAAACTCTATTTTTGCATACCCTACTCCATCATTATTCCACTCCAGACCTATTTTGGCCAATTTTTGTTTTTGCTCTTCAAAACCATGGGAAGAGCATTTTCGGTAAGAAAAATTTTTTAATTGTTAATATTTTCAGAGGGAAAAGTGATTTAAGGGCGATTTGGCTGTTGTTTCTAGCACATCCAAAGACAACTCTCCTAGTTTCTTTATCACTCTTGCAAGTATTGATATTTTTCAATATTTTTCCCCCATAAATACATTTATATGCTATAAAAAAGAAAATTTGAGAAATTATGAATCTTTTGCAACCCCACTCA
>NC_068985.1:65491895-65495621 GCF_001194135.2 Octopus bimaculoides
TATATATATATATATATATATATATATATATATGTATATATGTATATATGTATATATATATGTATACATATATATATATAATTTCTGTTTAACAGGTATCACACTGAAAGCTACTAAATTACAAAGTGTTTGTGTTGTTTATGATAAACTTTATTTTACATTTCTTGACCACAAGAGATTATGTCCAATCTTTAGCATACTGCTGTATGTCTTCTCATATAACAATCACAGGGAAAGTCATTGAGAAGAATTACCAACAAAACCAAAGCTGATAAATATGAACAACTGTTGAAATTTAAGTTTAATTATCAATGAACATCAGTTTGGATGGCACTTTACTCCACCAACAGAGGGAGGTGACCGATCAAACTGATTATGTAAACAGAATTCTTTTCCGGCTATTCTGGTTAGAGCCTTTGATACGGAGTATCGAAATTTTAATCCCTTTCACACTTATAAAATGTCAAGCAAACTTTAAAATTTGTCATTACCATTACCTGCAAAGGAGAAATTAAATATGTTGAATATGCATTTGAATGTGGCAATAGAGCCAGTGTTTGAAATTGGCGTAAACAGTACAACAAACTTAAAACTGTACTTAGTAATAAACAGACATAAATAAAAACAATCAAGATTATCCATATCGTTACATTTTTTCAGGAAGGAATATCCATATCATTATGTATGTCAATGGTGCTCCATTGCGATAGGTAGAAACTCCAAGCAATGTAAAATATAGCACGAACCATATTTACCAGCATGAATGTCAGAGTTCAAAAAGTAGTAAAAACAGTTTTAGTAAATTTATACAGAAAAAGTAAGCATTATACCATTCAAGCATGAATAAAAGTCGACTTCATATCTAAGCCATTATTTTTTCTGTAAAAAACTTTTCTGACATTAAATGAGTCAACTTCTGGTATGAATGTTTACGTTTTGTATGTCTTTTTGCTACAAAAAAAATTTCAAAACAAATTCTGGAAACGATCTACTCATGTAATTTACACACCAACTAAAGTTTATTTTTATTTTGGTAAAAAGAGTGTGTAAACTACATGGGTTTTTATGGTATATATCTTTTAAATTTGTAGAGGTAATGTTAGGGGTATGCAGATAAAGCTCCTATTTCATTATGCCAGCTACTGTTTAATGATACTGACTAGTGAGTTAGATTTTCGAGGTTGCATCATGGTTATACCGAAATAATGTGAGATAAATATTATAATAGCAATAATACCAGGATGGAATTTATAAATATTTAATACATTACTATGTATGTTTCCACAGATCAGATGATTTGGACATCAGAGTCAGTATCCTTGAAATTAGTACAGTATAGTCTGTATTATCCGTGGGCATCATCATTGATCCATTTCATCAGATGATCCTGTATAATTGGATGAATCACAGAGGGATGTTTATCCCTTCTTGCCAGTATGAAGGCCAATCTAGCTATGTGAGTATTTCTGTATGTACTTGGTAGTTGGAAGTAGGTGATGTTAGTAGAGGAAGGAATGATTGTAATATGGGGATGGGTGTGTGTGTGGTGGTGTGGGATTTATTTGCCATTCATTTTGCAGATTTTAAGGATAGTCATTCATTCAACAGGTTTAAGGATGATAGTATGTCTCTTTGTTCTGTTTCATTGAAGACCTGACTCTCAATAAATTCTGAACCTAACAGGTAGTCAGCTGCTATATAGTGGGGTTTGTTTACTACATTGATTAATACCACCTCTCTTATGGTGACCTTTTCACTGTTTCTGTAGTTGTAATAGTGTGTGTCATCTTAAACATTATTATTTTCAATTATTTGTTTGGGTTCCTTCACTATTCTATGATTTATTACTTATTTTCAAAATATGTTTTTTCAAATGCTATGAATGATATCTTGTGTCTATGCTTAACTAACCTGATTAACTATGCAAATGATTATGCTGTATCCCACACTGTTGAATATTTTAATCATCTATGCAAGGTTACCCGATGGTCCAGGTGCTTTCCCAGCCTTCATATCCTTAATTGCCTTATCTATTATACTGCTATCAACTTTGATGGCTGGTCTCTCAATTGGTTTGACATCTGAAAGACTCTCTTCCCAATCATTCTCCACTTTTAATAACCTTTCATAATGGCATCTCCATGCATCTTTCTTCTCTGAGTCACTAAGCACATGCATACCATTATCCATTCACACACATTTCTTACCCACCACATCTCTATTCTCTCTGATACACTGCTTTGTAATCCTGAACACCTCAGGCTGTAAACTTCTTAGCTTTTGCTATTCCTTTTGCTATGGAAACCTGTTGCCTACCCCCACTTCTGGCTCCATGATATAATGCTCTGCTTCCACTGTTTTTCTAGTCTTTCCAGGCCTGTATCTTTGCTTTTAAAGCACTGTCCCCCTCATTGTTCCATCTCCATGTCACCTCAGTCTAGTTGGGACTTTACACCAGCCACAGATTTGGTCAGTGGCACCCAGCAAATTGTCCCGCAGAAACTTCCAGTTGTCCTCTAAGCTATATGACCCTTCCTCCTCCTCCTCCTCCTCCTCTATCATCATAGGCTTTCAGTAGAATGTCTCTAAATTTTTGTTGGTTTACTGGGTCTTTGAGCTTCCATAATCTTCTTTTCCAGTATGATTTATTTCTCTAAGTCTCTCTAGCCCTAATTCTGAAGTCACTAACTAGTAGCCTATGTTGGGGTGTACACTCTTCACGTGGGAAAGACTTTGCATTTGTGAGCATCAGCCTATTTCATTACCTGGTAAGGAGGTAATCGACATGGCTTATGTTCCCACCATACTGAAAAATGATTTGCTAGCTGGCTGGTTTTCTGAAGTTAAAGTTCTTGATCATGAGAGCAGCTATATTACAGAGCTCCAGTAGCCTTGTTCCCTCCTCATTACTGGGGCCAAAACCATAACCAGCATGCACACTATGGAATCCATGAGAATGCTGCCCGACATCTCCATGAAAGTTGCCAGCCATGATAACTAAGTCTTTGTTATTTATTGTTGAGGTAGTCTACAGAAGGACCTCATACAATTGATCATCAGCCAGCTCAGCCTGTGGAGCATAGGCAAAGATAAATGTAAAAGTTAATGTATCTATGATAAGTCTCAACTTGGTAACCCTGTCACATACTCTGACCACCTCAGTTACCTTATCTACCCATTTTTCTGCTAAGAGTATATCCACACTACCCGCTCCATCAATCCTGCCTACTCAGAAGAATTTGAACCTCTGTTTCTTACCTGTGAGGAATTTAGCAGAGGCTCATTTCCATCACACTTCTTGCACACCACACACATTGACATGGTGATACTCCATCATTTCAATAGTCTCACCAAATCTCCCCTTCATTGTGCCAACATTGATGGTTGTGGCCCTAAAATTATCCACTTGGGAGGAAAAATGGGAAGGTAGTCATTGTGGGGCTTTTGTCTGTGTCTGAAGAGAAGATTTGTACAAAAACTTGCTAGGTAATGTAGAACCTTGGTACATGTTATATTCAATTCAATGAAGTATAATTTCTTCACTCCCATACAGCATCCAGATTAAGAGTCAGTGAAGAGAGGGGTAAGAAGTGCATGAAAATAGTTTTATGTCTATATATATACATATACAAACACTAAACAGCATGGTATGAATCTTACATAATCATGCATACAAACACACACACACATGCATTTATATATATATATATATATATATATATATAT
>NC_068985.1:65495721-65498042 GCF_001194135.2 Octopus bimaculoides
GGAAGATGGGGTTGGATTGTGTAGGGGTGGGGTGGGTTACAAGGGAGGGGTGATGATGAAGGGGAAGGCAGAAGGTGGGTAGGAGTGAAGAGAAGGAGAGTAGGAGTGAAGAGAAGAAGTAGGAGTGAAGAGAAGAAGTAGGAGTTGGAGCAAGAGAAGAGAGGTGGGTGGGAGGAAGTTGGTGTGAAGGTGAGAGAGGAGAGGGGAGGAGGTTAAATGAAGAGGGAAGGAGAGTTGAGCCCATATGGCGCAAAGGAAAGAAGAGAGAAGATTAATCCCTGTTCATTGTGCAAATGGGAGTCTATATATATGTATGTATATATATGATATATATACATATATGCATAATCTACATATATATGTCTATATAAATGTATATATATATAATATATATATATGCATAATATACATTTATATATCTATATATCTGTATATGCATAATATATATATATATATATATATATATATTTTTGCATAATATATACATATATATAAATAAATAAATGGAGTTAAATACAGGTGTTATTCAAATTCTTTTACTTCCGACAATGCAATCTTCTCACCAGGAAAAGAAAGAAGCTAAACTCATCAATAAGTTATTTGAACAGAATGTGATGGATGTGTATAATGATGAATGGAACGCTATTAATTTTTTTTTTTTAAATCCATTAGCAGATATAAAGTCAAAGGTAGCCTATAGAAAGAGAAGGGGTAAAGGAAAGAATTAAGCAGGAAACTAATAAAGGAGAAATATAGAGCGATTTGTGAATTAAAATAAAAGCTTAAAGGCTTGGAAGAAGATATATCTAGTGGTATTGAAATGTAAGGAGAAAATCAATGTTTAAATTATATATAATTGTAGATATCACTTATATAAACTAAAGGTATGTTTCTGTCAATGTTTACATCGATAAGCATGCTCTATAACCATGTTTACAAGGGGATTCTTAGAAAATAGAATAGAAAATAGTTCACTGTTACAGAGTCGGCAGAATTTTTTGCCTTTATCATATGGGAATGAAACGGTGAGAATCAACTAATCTAAATTAAATTGTTCATTATGGTCTTTTAGATACCATATTAATTTTCTAAGCCCTGTACTGTTGCGTTTATTACTATCCCTAAATGTAGAGTAACGATTAGAAATTCTTTTAGATAACTGCGAAGAACTACCTATATAAAAAAAGACATCGGTACCTGTAGTAATTTTACACTAGTATATAGAGTTTTTAATCTTAGAATTACTAGACATAAACTTAATTCTGTTGGAATTGACTTCAGAGACAATAACCTTGTTATTAATATTTCTAGGGGGATGGTTAGCATTAGTTAAATTAATGTTTGTATTAGTAATTGGATTCTTATTTAAAAGACTAATATTATGTGAGGAGATAATTTGTGAGAGATTTTTTGTATTGGAAAACCAATCTTAACTGTGTGCGAGTTGATAATCAAGTAATACCTAGAATTCTTTGGAAAATTCCTAATAGTAGCTTCCCGAAACTGGAAAGGAAGATTAGATTTAATCTGCCTCCCATAAGGAATAATCATCCAAATAGTTTTGCTAGTAGTTGCCTTATTTTTAGTGTAACTATCTTTAAAAGACATTGATTTACCTTTAGAATGAAAAAAGGGATCTAAATGATGGTTATCTCCCTTATGTTGTAAAAACATTCCTCTGTTTGGTGTTGGCATATAAATTAAAATTGAAATTGTTCATATCATTACCACTAGATTTCATGTCTCCATTACTAAAGGTAGAATAAGATTGAATAGAATTAATGTAGGTAACTTTTTCTGCATAGCCTGCTTTAAGTAAGGCAGAGTTATAAAATTCAGCCTTGTCATTGAAAATGTCAACATTAGCAGATAACTTATACAATCTAAATGAAATATTCTTATCTAAATTCTTAGTGATTACCCTAGAATGATTACTGAATTGACCATATATTTAAGATTCGTTGATGGCTTGTGGTATAGAAAGTACAAATTATTGTGTAAGTTAAGTGTAATATCTAAAAAGTTAGCTTTCATTACATCATCATCAAAAACAAAGCCAAAGCCCATTGTACAGAAAAACTAGGAGTCGGAGCAAGAGAGGAGAGGTGGGTGGGAAGAAGTAGGTGTGAGGGGGAGAAATTAGAGTGGAGGAGGTTAGATGAAGAGGGGAAGAGAGTTGAGACCATGTGGCGCAAAGGAGCAACTGATTAATTTTTCCGTGTTAATTGTAAACAAGGGAAAAATACACACATCCATTTATATGTATATATATATATATATATATATATATATAATATATATATATAAATGCCTAATATATA
>NC_068985.1:65499470-65504955 GCF_001194135.2 Octopus bimaculoides
AAAATGTGGGAATGAAGGCCCCTATTGGGGGTGGGTGTGTTAATGTCAACCAGAGAAGTTGAATTGTTGGGAATCTTTTTAACTTGGGCCTTATAGTATGCCTGTATATATGAGAGTATAGTTTCACTTTAATAGTTTTAGTATGAAATTGAAAGTATTAAAGTGAAAGTATTTGAAATTACAGTAGCGACATGTTATTGTTTCACTTTTGACATGTAATACTGAAATAGTGGAATAGTTTCAGTGTTAAACTGAAAGTATCTGACATTACAGTAGAGTGATGTTATTGTTTCACTTTTGACACATAATACTGAAATAGTGGAGGAGATATGATATTACTGCGGGCTTGAACTATGTAAGACGTTAAAAAATTTTTTGGCCTAAGACATTACATGCACCCTAAGTAAGGCATGTGTTAATTTGGAATGAAATTGGTTGTTTAGTTCTTGAGTTTTAGGGATTCACACAGACACACATTCTCATCTTTATATATCTGACATTTATGCGCACATTCCAAAATTCCAGTGTTATGGACCCTGTAAAAAGGATTTTGCTCCTGAAAAATGGAGCTCATGGAGCTGAAAAATGTGGGAGTTAAGGCCCCTATTGGGGGTGGGTGTGTTAATGTCAACCAGAGAAGTTAAATTGTTGGGACTCTTTTTAACTTGGGTCTAATATGTATTGTTTGAATTTCTTTGAAATAGGAAATGTATGTTCACTGGGTTTGTAAAAGAGAGCAAAGCTACAGGAAACCAAAAGACGAATGATCATGATAATCAGTCAGCTACCCTAACCTAGTCGTTACTACTCCCCAATGTAGGATTCCTCACCATACAGGTGACAGGCACAGCTATACGATGCATTACGGATCTATAGCAATTGGAAGGGCATGATCCAATTGAAATAACAATGTGTGATGTTTAGAGTAAAGGGAAATGAAAGTGTCACCTCTGGAGTTTGCAAATAACCACTATACCGATAGGTAACTGGGCAGAAAAAATTTACAATCAATAAATGTCTTTGAACAACCAGTCACTCATGTGGGAAGGCCTTGAAATCAATGTTACCAACTGGGGACTATGTGTGACTCAGTGATAATAAAAAGACTGAAAGGAGGTCTGTAACGAAATAATTTTACTCAACACTTTGCAAGTGAATCAGTGGAGGCAAAGATGCATTTCATTTACTTGACAATTTATGCACCACATTGCAGAAATCACAATGTAAGTATATCTGAAAGGATAGTCTTACACTGTTGTACCGTTGAATTAGAAATAATGCTCATCTGTTATGTTCGGGTGACCCTATAAATTCCAATAGTACAACTGTATTCGTCTTTGCTTAGGAAAAATGATTAAATTTTTACGAAAACAGAACTGGAACCCTAAGTAAGGCATGTGTAAAATTTGAATGACATTGGTTGTGTAGTTCTCGAGTTTTAGGGATTTACACAAACAAACAGACACACATTCTCATTTTTATATATATATTGATATATATATATTATATATATATATAATATACATACATATATATATATATATATATATATATATATATAATATAGTATATATTTATATAATATACATAGGTGTATACAAAAATAGTGAGTGGTGTTTGACGGGGCACTGTCTTGGGACCACTGCTTTTCATAGTGAGGATAATAATATGTAGTTTAATGCTGAAAAATTCCAAGCCCTGCACTACCAACATCCAAAACTGAACAGAACTGGTCCACCGGGGATTACAATCCCAGAGCCTAAATCCATGAGGGACCTGGGTATCAACATGAGTGATGATACCTCTTTGCAAGTGCACATTACCAGGATGGCAACAAAGTGCAGACGACTGACTGGTTGGATCCTGAGAATATTCAGGACCAGAGAGAAGGAAACTATGATGGTTCTCTGGAGGACATTCGTCCTCAGCTGCTTGGACTACTGCTCCCAGCTATGGTCACCCAGCAGTTTAAAATTAACAGTGGATTTTGAAGCAATCATCAGTTGTCAGCTCCTTACAATCTTTGTAGATTAAAGATTAGCAACATTTAAAAATTGAGATATTTCTAAATCCCTATGTTCAGCGTTTATAACCACAATAACAGCATGCCTCTTCATTTCTTGAGTAAGCTGAGGGTCAGGCATATATATATATATATATATATATATATACATTTGTGCAGATGTACACACACACACACACACACACACACACACACATATATATACATATCAACATCATCATTTGATATCCACTTTCTATGCTAGCTTGGGTTGGAGGATTTGACTGAGGACTGGCTGCACCAGGCTCCAATCTGATCTGGCAGAATTTCTACTGCTGGATGCCCTCCCTAACGCCAATCACTGTGAGTGTAGTGGGTGCTTTTACGTGCCACCGGCACGAGGGTCAGTCAGGCAGTACTGGCAACGTCCACACTCAAGTGGTGTTTTTACGTGTGACCTGCACAGGAGCCAGTCCAGCGGAAATGGCAACAACCTTGCTCAGATGTTTTTTCATGTGCTACCGGCACAAGCGGCAGTAAGGCGACACTGGTAATGAACATGTTTGAATGGTGCTTTTTACGTGCCACCGGCCTGGAAGCCAGTCAGCTGCTCAGGCAGCGATCAGGCTTGGATGGTGCTCTTAGCGCTCCACTGGCATGGATGCCAGTGATTGAATTTGAAAAATTGATTTGATTTCACTTGCCTCAACAGGTCTTCACAAGCAGAGTTTAGTGTCCAATGAAAGAAAGGTATGCATAAGTGGGCTGGTTACACCCCTGTTTTGGTCTCACTTGGCTTACTGGGTCTTCTCACGCACAGCATATTTCCAAAGGTCTCGGTCACTAGTCATTGCCTCGGTGAGGCCTAATGTTTGAAGGTCGTGCTTCACGACCTCATCCCAGGTCTTCTTGGGTCTACCTCTTCCACAGGTTCCCTCAACCGCTAGGGTGTGGCACTTTTTCATACAGCTATCTTCATCCATTCTCACCACGTGACCATACCAGTGCAATTGTCTCTCTTGCACACCACAACTGATGCTTCTTAGGTCCAACTTTTCGCTCAAGGTACTTACACTCTGTCTAGTATGCACACTGACATTACACATCCATCGGAGCATACTGGTTTCATTCCTTGCGAGCTTACGCATGTCCTCAGCAGTCATGGCCCGTGTTTCACTGCCATGTAGCATGGCTGTTTGTACACATGCATCATACAGTCTGCCTTTTACTCTGAGTGAGAGGCCCTTTGTCACCAGCAGAATAAGAGTTTTCTGGACTTTGCCCAGGTTATTCTTATTCTAGCAGCTACACTTTCAGCGCACCCTCCCCTCCTACTGACTTGGTCACCTATGTAACGGAAGCTATCAACTACTTCTAGTTTTTCTCCCTTGAATGTGGTGGAAGTTGTTCTCTGCACACTTTCAGTGTTTATTGCTCCTGAGTATCTGCCACATACAAAAACTATCTTGCTGCACCTCTTATGTGTCCATAGCTTACACTGGGTACATCTTACAGAGTTTCTACCTATACCTTTTCTACAGATCGAACAGGGCCGTCTACCTGAAGGGATTTGTGGTTTGTCTGCCTTCCTGCTTATTAGGACTTTGGTTTTAGCCAGGTTGACTCTAAGGCCCTTCGATTCTAATCCTTGTTTCCACACCTGAAACTTCTCCTCTGGTTCTGATAGTGACTCAGCAATTAGAGCAAGTTCATCAGCATAGATGTGTTCTCAGGGGCATCCTGTCTTGAATTCCTCTGTTATTGCCTGGAGGACTATGATAAATAGGAGGGGGCTGAGGACTGAACCTTGGTGGACCCCTACCTCTACCCGGAATTCTTCACTGTACTCGTTGCCAACCCTCACCTTACTGACAGCGTCCCTGTACATGGCTTGCACAGCTCTCAGTAACCATTCATCTATCCCTAATTTCCTCAAATATATATATATTATATATATGTATGTATATATCTATATCTATGTATCTATCTACCTATCTGTCTGTCTGTCTGTCTGTCTGTCTGTCTCTCTCTCTGTATATATATATATATATATATATATATATATATATATATATTGTATATACACACACACACACTCACATATATATATATGAGTTTCTTTGCATGTGGTAAACTTCCCAACATGCTAAAAGTGGGTATAATATGCCCTGTCCATAAAGGAGAGAGCAGAGCAGATGCTAAAATCTACAGGCCCATCTCTCTGATGTCACATGTTAGCAAGACAATGGAATGCATTGTCAGAAAAAGGCTGATCACATTCCTAGAAGAAAACAACCTTCTCACAAACACACACCATAGCTTGTGTCTCAGGAGGAGCTGCCTCACGCATTTGCCGCACCACTTTGACTGGGTACTGAAATAACAGCTAAAGCAGTCAGCTGTAGACGTGATATACCTCAACTTTGCTAATGCCTTCGACAAAGTTGATCATGGTATGATATGTCACAACACTGAAAAACCTTGATATTACTGGGAGAGTTTCTGAAGGACAGGAGTCAGATAGTTGTAGTCAATTGTGCTCACTTTGAAGAGACACCAATTCTTAGCAGAGTCCCACAGGGAACTGTACTGGGGCCACTACTATTAACCAGCACAAGACTATATCCCTTAACAAAAGAACTAAAAGTGGAAAAATCCTGGTGGCCTAATGATGGAACATGCTCCCACCTTTTGGAGGGTACAGAATTTCACTTCAAACAAGGTGAAATATTTAAGATAAAGTCAAATTTCACTTGTGCCTCTGAAAACTTAATCTATGTTATTACCTACTTAGGTTACGGAAACCACTATACAGGCCAAACATGAATGTTTTTCAGACGAAGAACAACACTTAACAAAGAACAAATCTGCTTCCTACGATATAGACAGATGCAGGTCAGTGAGCACATAGAGAGATGTGCTAGGAACCTTAAACCATACTTCCTAATTTTCTCTTTTTATCAATGTTCCAAGAACATCTCAATGCAGCAAAGATTAAATAAACAGGCAACTTTAATAAATATCAACCCCAACTTAACATAAACACACAACTTAATACAGACACTACTAACCTTACTAATGCTAATAATCCCACTAATCCTCATACATCCCATATACCATTCATATTCTATTAATCATATCTACCTTAATTGCATCACTTTCAGAACTGCTTACCTCCCTTGCATGCAATCTTTTCACTCGGGTACTATTAGATCTAACACCATTTGGAAATCGGTGTTGATTCAAAGTCAGTGAACAGCAATGACAAAACCGGTATGACTTTCTATATTGACTCATAATAATGATTTTTATACTTCTTAATTACACCTCAAATCATTTATTTGTATGTATATGTCTTTGTTTTTATAAAAGAAAGCCATTATTTCTATACCCAGTATGCATTTTCTTTGTTTCTTTTTACTTTTCCCCTATTTATATCACATATAGTCTTTTTTCTCTGAAACCTGTTTCGATTATATATAG
>NC_068985.1:65507654-65520702 GCF_001194135.2 Octopus bimaculoides
GAAAAATCGTAAGAGGCAAATGCCTTAATTTATGACTTTTTATGTACGAGGTTCATAGCCTCAATGTGAAAATTTAATTTTAAAAAGAACAGTGTTATAGAGAAGCAAAGTTCGGCGGGCGGCTTTTGCCTTCTCTCATTATACCATCATATTTATCATCCATTTCCTCTCATTAATGTTTTTGTCCAGCCCGTAGCTACTCTCTGTGTACTGCCTTTATGGCAAATTGAAATGAAATAAAGTAGCTTGCTTACCAACCACATAGTCCCAGGTTCAGTCCTGCTGCATGGCATCTTGGGCAAATGTCTTCTGCTATAGCCTCGGGCCGACCAAGACCATGTGAGTGGATTTAGTAAACAGAAACTGAAAGAAGCCCATTGTATATATATGTGTTTGTGTGTCTGTGTTTGACCCCCCCCCACACACACACACACCACTTGACAACTGATGTTGATGTGTTTACATCCCCATAACTTAGTGGTTCAGCAAAAGAGGCCGATAGATTAAATACTAGGCTTACAAAGAATAAGTCCTGTTGTAAGTGGAGGGGTGTATTGTTTTATTTTTCAGAAAAAATTTCAATGGGTGTGGTAGCTGGTTCTCAACTCTATCATGTTGAGTAAAACCTATGTTTGCAAGATTAGATGGTGTTGGAAAATTTATTTAATATTGAGAAGTTGTGTAGACAGAGAATAATTAATGTCTCTTTTAAGTATAGCTTCTTTTATTATGGACCAAGCCAGTGTATATTGTATATTTTGTGATTTCCTTATAATTTCCTTTTTCAGATTATAGTGTGCTAAAGATTGCTTGGACATTAGTATATCTTTTAGCTGTTTGATGGCTTCTTGGCACCTTTGTATCTAATTCCATTTTGTTCCTTTCTTTAGCAGGTAATTTAATGGTGCACACAAGTTATGAACATTAGGGATGTAACTTTGGTAATAATTCACCAAACCCCAAAATGCTTGTAATGTTGCCACATTCTTTTGTGGGGGCATATTTTTAATTGCTGATGCCCTGGTAGGATCTGGATACCGTCTCTCCCTTTCTATCTATGATTTGCTCTAAATATTTAATTTTAAGCAGAAATAAATCACACTTATCTGCACTCAACTTGAACCTGTATTCACTCAGTTTTTTAAATACCATTTTCACATGTTGTACATACAGACTTCTTGATTTACTCTTAATCAATATGTCACCAAGATATGCAATTGCAAATTCAGTCTGCTAACATTGTATCCATAATCTGTTGGAAGATCGCCGGTGCGACTTTTACGCCAAGTGATAACCGGTTGTGTTTATACAGTTCTTTATGTGTGTTAATTGTTAGGTATTTAGAGCATTCATCATCTACTTCAATTTGTAGATATGCATCAGAGAGATCCAATTTAGAAAATATCTTCCCACCCCATTTAATTTTGCAAATATGTCCTCCGAAGTCAGCAGCAGATAGTTGAATGTTTTAAGTCATACGTTTAATTCAGTGGAAAAATTAGCACACTCTGATTTTATTATTCTTTTTCTTAATGTACACAGCTGATGATGCCCATTCTGAGTATTTCACTTTTTGGATAACTCCAATTTTTTCTAGTCTCTGTAAGTTTATTTGTTCTAACACTGCATATGGCACACTTCTTTTTTGGTTTAAAAATTGGCACTGCATTTTCTCAGATTTTCCTTTTGTTTATGAACATGCACCGAGGGAATACTTTCTTTAATTCCTTTTGCAATTTGTGTTAGAACTTGTGCCTGTACCTGTTTCATTTTTGCAATAGTGGTTAATTAGTAAATCCCAGAGATCGAATTTCTCCATGCAATACATTCCAAATAGGTTATTCTTTGCTTTTATCATTCTACCTCATAAAGTCACATTGTAATTGAATTCACCTCTAAACAATAATATTCTTCCCGATATACCTTTCACAGCTTTTGTAGTTTTCCTTAGTACTGGCTTACCTAACACACTCCATGTATTGTTATTTAATCTATATTATATTAAAAATGAACTTCCATCTTGCTTGCAATGTTACACAGCCAAACTGGTGCATAATGGGAAAATACTATGAATTAAAGTCCTCCTGAAATGTAAA
The DNA here is from genome assembly GCF_001194135.2 of Octopus bimaculoides. Taxonomy (NCBI): domain Eukaryota; kingdom Metazoa; phylum Mollusca; class Cephalopoda; order Octopoda; family Octopodidae; genus Octopus; species Octopus bimaculoides. The sequence continues at coordinate 65,509,751 of NC_068985.1, forward strand.
TACAGACAGAATAAAACAAGTTTTACGTAAATAGAACAACTAGTTCTTGAGATATTGGAGGTTTTGGGGGGTATAAATACCCAAAACAGTGCATAATGGGAAAATACTCTGAAAATAACTTAACCCTGAAAGGGAAGAAACTCTAACCTTTCGATTAAACACATTATGATTAGTGACTTTAACTTGCCAATGAAAAAGTACGAGTTTTTTTACACTAAATGTTTCTATTTTCACTTTTGTTAAACAATATTTTAATCATTTAGAAATATTTTTAAGTGAATGTGATTTCAAACATGTAAGTTGTTTGTACACTAAGTATTTATATTTTAGCTTTCTTTAAACAGACAATATTTTAATCTTTTAAAAAATTATTTTCAAGTGAATACCATTACAAAAATATTTTTGGCATATTTAAAAAATATTTTAAAATGAAAATGACTTTAAAAATACAGTAAATATTTCATAAAAGACGCATTTGTAACCTTGGTGTGAAATAATTTTTTCCATAGGTATTTTTCGAGTGCATTCAATGTGTCTCTCCCCAAAGATTTGGTTGCTATTTCTAGCATGCATTGCTACCACATAACAGCTATTTGTGATAAAGGACCCAAAGTACCTGTTACATGGTAGCAGGGCAGGCAAGAAGTAGCAGCAAATCTGTCTTTTTCTTTGGAAAGGAGCTGTTTATGCATGATTTCAATGTCACACTCATTGAAAGCATGTGAAATAACCTGGCAATGAAAAAAGTACTCACAAAACAAAACCCTCTTGGTGGAAAACTCAGAGTTTCCCAGTGAAAGACAATGGTCTGTGGAACATGGATAAAGACTTAAATACGGCAAACCTCTTCCAGCATACAAGGCTGATTGTTTGGGATGAGTGTCCTATGATTTGGAGGGAAAGCTTCGAAGCTATTTACCTTACTTTACATGACATATGCGACAGCAATGAGCCATTCAGTGGAATTTTGACAACTTGCTGTGGTGATTTCCATCTGCTTCTACCAGTAGTGAAAAGGGGTAATGATGCAGACATGGAAAATGTTTGCATTACAAAATCATACTTATAGTGAATCTTTGAAAAATTTCAGTTGAAGACAAACATGAGATTAAGTGAAGGAGCAGAGTACTACTTACAGTTCCTATTGGATATTGGAGAAGATAAAATCCAAAAAAATGAAAATGATGAAATTATTTTGCCAAAAGAAATGGTTCTCCAAGAAACAACTATGGAAGAATGCATTGACTTCATCTATTCCTCAATTAACAATCCAGGTGAAGTGTTTTCGAACAATTGCATCTTAGTACCTCTCAATCAAATGATGAGAAGCGTCAATTCCACCTGTATCAGATGCTTCCCTGGAGTCATAAAAGAGTACCAATCCTATAATTCTGTGAGTGATGGTGCCAATGCCACTCATTTCCTGACTGAATTCCTTGATTCGGTTGAACTATCAGGACTGCCACCGCATAAGCTGGAATTGAAAAAAGGATTGCCCATAATTCTAATGAGAAACTTGAATCCTCCAAGGCTTTGTAATGGAACGCATAAGATTGTGGAAGAACTGCATGACAATCTCATAGTAGTGAGTATCAATACTCCCGTTTTCAAAAATGAAATCATTATGATACAAAGAATAACAATTAATCTATCTGAAGGTGAGGATATCTCTTTGCACCGAAGTCAATTCCCAGTTCAATCAAGCTTTGCTATGACAAATCATAAAGCACAAGGACAAACTATGGAGAATGTCTTGATTTATCTGGAACAACCTGTATTCCAACATGGTCAACTGTATGTGGCCCTTAGGTGCAGAAAATGAAAGAATGTCAAAGTGTTTCTGAAGGATACCCAGTCAACTAAGAATGTTGTCATCAAAAGCATTCTTGCGAACAAACTGTAACAACGTCAAAATGAGAAAATATTCCTTCTGACATCAGAACATGAAAGGAAAAGGAAAAACTAAGACAAGTGTGAATAATTTCCTTCATTTCAATGCAATGTTGAATTCAATTTCAATGTTTTTTAGCCTGAACTGTCAGTGACCCATTTATGTGTGATGTCGATGTCATATTTGTTAAAAACATGCGAAATAATCTGGAAAACAAAAAAAAAAAAAAACCCATGAAACAAAACTCTGTTGGTGGGAAACTCGAAGGTCTCCACAACCCCTCCCCCTTTCTTTTCTGGAAGAAAGTGCCTTGCAGTGGGTTTGGAGGTGAAATATGTTGAATGCACTTGAAAAAAATCTGTGAAAAAATTCACACCGAAGTACGAATGGGTCTTTTACGAAATATTTACCCAAGATTGTGACAGGCATGTGAATAGAAGGGTCGAAGAGATTGACAAAGCAAGAGCTGAGCATCTGGCGAAACAGCAGGAAAGAGACAAAAGTAGGAGATGTCATGAATCAGATGTTCATGTGAATACAAACAGAATAAAACAAGTTTTGCATAAATCGGACTACAGGTTACCGAGATACGCGGCATATAATGGGAAAAATGCTTTGAGAGTAAGGTACCATTGAAATGTAAATACGCACAGAATAACAGAAGTTTCACATAAATTGGACCATGGATTCCTGAGATGTGCGGTCGTTTTGGGTACCTTGAACTATCGGTGACTCAATAGGTCACAGGTAGTCTAGTATAGTTATATCACTCCCAGTATCATGCTGTAATCTGATGTTTTGTTCCATTTATTTTTATGTTTGCAAACCTTCTATATATTTCATTATCCTTATCATTTTCAGATACACCGTATACATTTTTATTGTTTTCTATATGCATCATTTTTGGATTCTTTCCTTATTTTAGTACAACAATCAGAACTTTTAAGATTTTTGAATGGACAGTCATACTGGTCATGTATTTGACCGCATCTCATGCATGGATCCACTTTGCACTTTCTAATGTTTTCCTGTGGCCATTGTAGCCTGTATGTTTGATATGTCATATTCCTGTATTCTCTCATTGCCATGTTTAAGATTTATTAACCATTGGCAGTCTTCTGATAACTGTTGAAGAATAATTTCCTGGTTCTGTTCTATCTTAGTCTATATCCTTATGTGAATTTCCAAATCTTGTTGTACTGTTAGTCTTTGAACGAATATCAGTCACTTAAACATATTTCGTCAAACCAAGTGGCAAATGTGACATTTTCATCTGGATTATATCTAAATTTGGTGATGGAACTTGCCAACGAATCTGGTGTGAATGCATTTGTAGCATTTTTCATTTCCTTGAGGAGAACCTGTAAAACCTCATGTTGCTGTTTTTGCAACTCTATCATGGCTGATAGTAATTCTTCCATGATAAACAAGATGAATTTTTTGTTCTCATGAACAAAAAATATACAATTCACAATAATTTTGAGTGAGTCTCGAACACTTCTTGTTGCCAACTGTTATATTGTCAGTGACAATATATGATGTGTGTGTGTGTGTGTGTGTCAGTATATCACAGAACCAAATATAACCATATAACAATAAGCAATGTAACAAGTTGGTTATGTTATTGTAACTGTTTGTACCATAACAATCCAATTCTCAAATGCTGAATCAATAACGAGACTAATGCTCTCACAATTCAACCTCATATCTACTGGCTCATCTATTTGTAAGACTTGTCCAGTCCACTGATAGTCGTGTGTGGGGGTATCAGTTTACTCCACAACAAAATATCTATTGCTGCTACTTATTAAAAGAAAATTGTGTGTGTGTGTGTGAACTTAATTTGAAGAAAGTCTTTTAGACCAAGGAATAAGTATTAGTAAATAGGGTCATTATGTTCGTGTGTGTTGACCTGATTACAAACACTAATGTTTTATGACTGTCCTTTTCCCAAATTTTCCCAAATGCTCAGTTGGATCTGTTACACAGGAGATATGGAATCCTGTAATAGTCTGTACCATACTTCTCTGGCTCTACTAACTTGTGACTTATGGATTTCATAATTTGTCTCTATATAGAAAGCACTATAAGTGTTTATGTCTTAATGATCTCAAATCTTTTTCTCTTTTCAGTGATTACCAATATGATTTTCTCAGAGCCAAATTCATTAAAGGTTTTTACTAGTTGCCTATTGGATTGTCAGATGAATTCATTCATTTTTTTTTTCACCTACTTATTTTAATCTCTGTTTTTCATCATCAGCTTTAACAAATCAGTCATTAATATAGTCTCCTTCATTGCACATTCCAATAGCTTGTGAATGTCTTAACTCAAGGTTTTGCTTGTTTGTCAGGCCTCAACTGTTCTTTTTTTCTGCATCATACAAATGTAAAGACACCATTTTTCATTGATCTTGACAATGCATTAAAGAAATCTCTATTTGTATCCATGTGAAGTGTGATGTCAAGTGAGCAAACTAATGGTGATAGAGGAGCACTCGAATTTGTCTCTTTTGTTCAGCAGATGTGCTGCTACTCATGGACTGCTAACAATATTGTTTAGATTCTTATGGCAGGGTTCATGGTTATAGTTCATCACCATTCTATATTGTAAATCCATAGTTGCATTCCAGTCAAACTGGTTTTTACATGGTGATATATAAGACAAGGTGTAAATAATGGTCATTTTATATTTGTCTTTTATTAGAGTAAATTTGCATTACAGCTGTTTCCACTTTACATTATAGGTACATTACTGATAGGTTTATTCAGTTGGTCTATTGATCAGTTGAAAAAACTTGCACGACCCCAAAAATTAATGTTATTTTGTCAGAGCCATTTCTGGCTATAACAAAGAAGGGTATGTGCATGGAGGAGAGAGGAAAAGAAAAGGGAAAAGGCAAGTGGAATAGAGATAATGAAGAAAAGGAAGACAAGTTACAATAAGGTAAAGAGAAGGAAAGGAGAGAGGAAGGGATTGATATGAGGAGGGGGAAAGGATGGCTGAAATTTGGGAAAAGGACAGTTATAAAACATTAGTGTTTGTAATCAGGTCAACACACATGAACATATTTGCATTGTTTTTTGGGTTAGATATTCTCCAAATTTACGTTTATGAATTAGTGTTGCAAGATTCCTGATGTGAAACTGTGTGTTGAAACAGATACTGTTGTATTTCGGGATGGTCATTTTTTTTTTTTTTTTTTGCCAAATAAACACTATATATTTGTTCTTCACTTGTTTATTACTGTTCTTATTTTAACTCGTGTCCACTGTCCAGAAATCTTTTGTCACATAACTGTGACCGCTTCAGTGGCACTTTCTCTCCTTATGCGTGTTCCTGCTCCGCTTAGTCCATTCTTTTCTTCTATGATATGTATGATACACATCATAAAAGAACACAATGAACTAAGTGGAGCAGGAGCACACATGAAGATGGGAAGTATCACTGAAGAGGTCACAGATGTATGATGAAATTTTCTGGACAATGGACATGAGTTGAATAAGAACAGTAATAAACGAGTGAAGAATGAATATATAGTGAGTGTGTTTATTTGGCCAAAAGGAAAACAAAATGACCATCTCAAAATACAACAATATTCTCCAAATGTTGTGTTGAAATTTGATATGGGCCATTTACACACATAGTCAACTTAAGCCTTTAATATTTGGTTATTGGTCTGGGAGAAACATTAGCACGCTGGATGAAATGCTTAGTGGTATTTCGTCTGTCTTTATGTTCTGAGTTCAAATTCCGACGAGGTCGACTTTGCTTTTCATCCTTTCGGAGTCAATAAATTAAGTACCAGTTGCATACTGGGGTCGATTTAATCAACTGGCCACCCACCCCAAATTTCAGGCCTTGTGCCGAGAGTAGAAAAGAGTATTTGGTTATTGGTGCTATCAAGCATAGTAGGGGAATTGTATTAGAAAAGAGATGAAATATCAGTAGTAATCATATTGTGATGTGGAGGTTGAGAAAGCTTTTGTTTGCTAGGATATAAAATACTGATAGATTGAGAGATGTGAGGCTAAAATGAGATAAAGTCAAACTAAGTTATTTAAAGTCAAATAACTTTTGAAGTGGGATATAATTTCAAATTAAAACCATTAAAGGAGTTTAAAAAAATTAAACCATTAAATAGATTACAAATTAAAATTTGAACTAAAATTAAAATATATAAATTTAACATCAAAGCAAACTAAAAATTAAAAGAATTTTACAAAATAAAAGGTAAACTAAAACAATAATGATGATGATGACGATGATGACTGTAACAATAATACTAACAAAAATAATAAAATAAAAATAATAAATACATGAAATAAAATTTTAAAAATTTAAATATTGTAAAATTTAATGAAATAAAATGCATATACATATATAGGCACAGAAGTGGCTGTGTGATAAGAAGCTTGCTTCCCAACCACATGGTTCTGGGTTCAGTCCCACTGTGTGGTACCTTGGGCAAGTGTCTTCTACTATAGCCTTGGGCTGACCAAAGCCTTGTGAGTGGATTTGGTAGATGGAAGCTGAAAGAAACCCGTTGTATATATATATGTATATATATATATATGTATTTGTGAGTCTGTGTTTGTCCCCCACTATTGGTGTTGGTGTGTTTACATCCCTGTAACTTAGTGGTTTGGCAATAAGTACTAGGCTTACAAAGAATAAGTTCTGGGGTCGATTTGTTTGACTGAAGGCAGTGCTCCAGCATGGCCACAGTCAGAATGACTGAAACAAGTAAAAGAATAAAAGAATATATATAAAATTAGGTAATTTGCATTTATCTCTTAGGCATCATACCCATCCCAACCAATCTTTCTCACTGTAGTGTTAAAGTTATCTAGGGAACCTGCTGAAGGATTTATTATAGAAATGCTTACAGTGTTTCACTAATTCCTGCGTACAGTTAATAAGAGACTCCTCTAGGCAAAGTTCACATCTACTTCTTCCTATTCCATATGGTTTTGTTCGACTTAAGATTAACCATTTTAGTTCATATTCTGTCTTTTTGTCCCTAAGTTGCCATATTAGCTTGCTAAGTGGAGTCATGTTTTCCTTTTGTGTTTGAATGACAAGATGTTGTAATAACAGAGCTTAAATGTCATTGCACAACATCCTAAAGAATTGTTAATTTTATTCCAGGTTACTACTGCACATTTATAGACTATCTTCTTTTCTAGACATGATTTATATATATTTCAGTGTTTGTTTGGGTGAGATAATCTTTGACTGAGTAATTGTCTTTTTGAAACTACTCCTTCTGCCAAATACTTAATTTTTTCAAATTAACAAGCAGAATTATGAGCTTTGTCCAAAAGAGCAATGTAGTAACTTTTGTAAGATTTGAACTTAAAATTATGAGATCGATTGTCAATCTTTATGCTTTTTTCTTTACATTGATCTATTTGTTATCATTGTATGCACTGTATTATTCTTCGCCTTCTCTTTCTTCATTCAGAACTTATGTACAGAAATCTCAATACTTGTTAGCAGATATGCATAACCTCTATAAGCAGATATCCCAGAAACACCCTTCAATAGAGACATTACAACCTTGTCATTCATCAACACCAAACAGACCACATAATATCCACAGCTTCAGACCTTCCCTACTCTTCATCAAGATATAGCTAAAAATTTTTGTCTTTACAAATGCTATACTTTGCTGCCTCTGGTGATCTTTTCTCCCCCTCCACCCCCATGTCTAGGCCTATCAACCAACCAATTACAAACCAGAGGTTGCAACACAAATGCTGATGTTTTTCAGACCTAAAAAAATATATCAGTCCTGAAAAGTTTCAGAAATATATGCTAAAGAAAAATTATTAATTCATTATGTTGGCCATCACATGCTTAAACCATGTCCTCCTCCTCCTACTGCTGCTGTTGTGGCCTCTATTCCTTTAAATTTGGTTGTATTATAGATTATCTATCTAAACTTACTTATCTATCTTATCTGTTACTTCTATCTTTTGCCACTTAAATCTGAACAGCTTCCATCTTCCTAACTACATTTCTCCCTATGTTACTCTCTATGTTTCTACTCATCAACTAAATAGCAAAGCTCCCTACTCCACTTCAAAGAGATTGGGAAAGCTATTGGTACTGCCTTTTCAGCTGACATTTAATTTTATACAAAAATACATATTGAACAATTATTTTCACAACAGGTGTTTTATGGAGACATTTGGAACCTATCCCTGGAGCGTCAGATACTGTTAAAAAGTTGAAGAAACTGGTTAGTTTTTTTTTTTTTGTTTTTCCTAGCAATTTTTTTTACATCACTGACAAGTGAATTTGAATGATTGTTCCTTGGAAGCACCTAAAAAGTTATATTGTTGGGATTTGGTTTTATTCCAGTTATTAGTTTTCTTATGAAGCTGCTAAATAATAATTAGACAGTTACCATCATAATAAGTTCAGTAGAAATGCCAGTTTTATGTTATAGTAATTATTGTTTATCATCACACTGTGATATAGAATATACTGTACAATGGAGACAAGTACAGTTTGAATATGAAAAAAAAACACTTTTTGCCTCATCATTTTCATGACAAAATAAATAGTTTCTGAGGAAAATTATTATCATTTGAAAGTTCATATCATATCCCTCAGACACCCTGGTATTTCCACACATTTATAAAGTTTATCCTGTGTTTTTTTACTGCTGAATGATAGCCCTCATTCTAGTTCAATGCATTTAAGCGCTATAACTCGAGTTGTGTTAAAAATCATACTGTCATGAAGAGGAAGGTTTTTTTCCTTTATTTTGATATAAAAATTAATGGGAGTAGGTCAGATAATTGTTAAAAGTTAAAATTTCATTGTTAATTTTCACTTAGAAAAGGACATATTTTCAAGATTTTTATATCATTAAGAAAAAGAAAAATTTCTCACAAACTCAATGTTGTCATTGCTAAATTTGGCTACTGCATGGCAAAAAACCATAAACTGAGTAAAGAGGGTGATACATTGACCCTACTTTCCAAACTGACATATTTGCACATTGCAAGAGGTCAAATAGAACACAAATCGAAGGTTTCAAATATTGAGTTTGAGCCGGAATTTCAAGAAATGGATGAACTAATTACTAAGTAATTACAAAAAATGCACTAAATTGAGTTTAATATGTCTTCTAGACCCCAAACTTAGCATGAAATCATTGTATTGAGAATGCTGTTTATTCCCTCATGCTGTTTTGATGTGGAGAGCCACTAGGCAAACCTAACAAATATTCTTGTACATGTAAATTTCGTTTTTCTTTGAGAAATATTGGTCAAATTCCACCAATCAAAATTATACTGTGCAATGAATATAATTTTGTAGACTATTAAAGTCAGATGTGATGTTTTGGGTTTTTTTTTTTTTCCCCCTATTTCAAATACAGTTGGGATAATTTGAGTCATTTTGGGGTTTTTTTTCTCTCTCTCCTCTACTAACAAGTTTGTTGTAAGTTACAGATGTTGTTAAAGCCTTAATTTATGTTTAAAGCAAGGAATTAATTTTCACATTTTGTTTGTTTTTTTAATCTAGGTATACATGCAATTCTGAGAAAGGGTTGAGAGATGTGCTAGAAACAACAACTAAATCTCCCTTAAATCATACATCTTTTCTTCAAAAATATTTTCAAAATTTTTATTTTTTATTTTTTACTGAGAAGGCTTCACCCATCGTTTTAAGTGCAATGGGTAAACAAAATTGGCTGAAATCAGTCCAGAGATGGGTGGCGGTGGAAAGAAATCATAAATTAAAAAAAATATTTTTCAAAGACCATGATGCAAAAATAAAAAAAATGGAAAAATCCCCGTCAAAATGGAAAAAATCCAATTTATGCGGGTATCCTGATCCAAAACTCCCCCATTTATAGCCATTTTTAATACTTCATTAAAATTTTATTGAAATGGTGTCATGTCCCAAAATCTCATGATTTATTTACCTCCATACCTATCAGACTGAGTAAAAAGTAAGCAACGTTTTGAAACATGAAATTCATCACAATATATTTCAACAATGCAGTTCTATATTTAAGAGATGAGAAATTATGTACATTATTTACATTTGATGGATATTTGTCTTCATCTTGTTTGTTGTTAATACAATGTTTCAGCTGATATACACTCCAGCCTTCATCAGGTGTCTTGGGAAATTTTGAACCTGGATTCTCATTCCTAAGGTATTTTTCGATGTTGTTGTTGTTATTATTATTATTATTATTATTATTATTATTATTATTATGATCACTGCCTGGAATTGAACTCGAAATCTTGGGGTTAGTAGCCCATGCTCTTAACCACTACGCCATATGCCCGTGGGCTTATTGAAGTCTAATGTCGGCTCCGTACTGATTAGATATTAGTTCTATATTTAAGAGATGAGGAATTATGTACATTATTTACATTATTTACATTTGACAGATATTTGTCCTCATCTTGTTTGTTGTTGGTGGTTAAGAGCGCGGGCTACTAACTCCAAGATTCTGAGTTCAATTCCAGGCAGTGACCTGAATAATAACAATAATAACAACATCAAAAAATACCTTAGGAATGAGAACCCAGGTTGAAAACTTCCCCAAGGCACCTGATGAAGGCTGGAGGGTATATCAGCCGAAACGTGTTTACAACAAACAAGATGAGAACAAATAGCCGTCAAATGTAAATAATGTATATTTCAACAATGTGGAAATTTTATTCATCAAAATAAGTACCATTACAATCAACACATTTTTGCCAATGAGTTACAAGTTTGTTTATTCCAGTAACATAAAAATCTGGAGTTCTGGAGCTGATGAACTCTTTGAATGCATTTTCAGCATTGGTTTGATTTTTGAACTCCTTCTCTTGCAGGAAACCATCAAGGTGCTTGAAAAAATGGTAGTTGGTAGGAAAATGATCTAGAGAATAAGCTGGGTGGGAAGAACTTTGTAGCCAAGTTCCCTCAACTTCTGGAACATCATTAGTGAAATGTGTGGTCGAGATTTGTCATGAAGAATGATTGGTCCTCTTCTGTTGACCAATCTGGGACAGGGAGTAGCAGTTTTTCATTCATTTTGGCA
>NC_068985.1:65520718-65541189 GCF_001194135.2 Octopus bimaculoides
AGTAGATGAGTCCAGCAGTACACCATCAAACAGTCAGCATAATCTTCTGTTTGAAGAGCTTGGATTTAAGGAGTGCTTCATTTTGGTCCAACCACTGAAGAACATTTTTTATTATTGTACAGAATCCACTCTTCATTGCAAGTTACAATATGGTTGAGAAATGGGTCGGTCTGGTGACGGAGAAGAAGCGACGAGCAAATTTCATATCTGCGCATTTTCTAATTTTCATTCAAATCGTGTGGTACCCATTTGTTGAGTTTTTTGATTTTCTGATCACATGCAAATGGTTGCAGGTAGTTTCTGGCTAACTTGAAGTTCTTTTGCCAGTTCTTGAGTGGTTTTATGTGGATCTTTCTCAATGACATGGATTTTTAATTGACCATCATCAATGACAGATGAGTGTCCACTACGCTCATGATCTTCAAGGTTCAAGTATCCATTGCAAAAATTGTTTAAACCATTTTTGAGCTGACCACTCACTGGTCATTTCCTCACCAAATGTTTCATTGATATTGCGAGCAGTTTTAGCTGCTTTACGTGCTTTTATGATGTTGAATAGCAAAATTGCTTGAATATTGCACTTTGACAGTTCCATTTCAGTTGATTGTAGCAACAGTGAAAAAAATATCAATGATGCATTTGGGTAAGTCTATGTCTATATCATCAGACAATTGCAAAAAATATGTTTAAAAAAAAATTCAAAACTCTGCAAAAATCTGTTACAAATTCTTCATGGTTCAAAAGGTTACCTACTTTTTACTCAACCTGATATTATAAATGTGCCAAAACTCAAGTTCCTGTGGCTAGGTCTGAAAACACTGTAAAATCAACCATTTGTTACACAACAAAAAAAGGTCTTGGTTACTTGTCATTGCCTCCATGAAGCACCTCATCCCATGTCTTTCCTAGGTCTACCCCCCACCCCAGGTTCCCTCCGCAGAGATCAGCACTTCTTTACATAGCTGTCCTTGTCCATGCACATCACATGACCATACCAGCACAGTCGTCTCTCTTGCATACCACACCTGATGTCTCTTATGCCCAACTTTTCTCTCAAGATGCTCACACTCTCTCATATATGCACATCCAGTGAAGCATACTGGCTTCATTTCTTTCAAGCCTACACATGTCTTTGGCTGTTACAGCCCATGTTTCACTGTCATGTAGCATCGCTGTTCACACACAGGCATCATACAGTCTGCCTTTCACTCTCTGAACTTTGCCCAGCCAATTCATATTCTCACAGCTACTCTCTTGGAGCATCCACCTCCGCTACTAACTTGGTTAGATGATTATCAATTCAGTTTCAAAGATATGACATCACAAATATAGTTACATAATTCATTTAGGCAAGTTAGGAAAAATTTTGATTAATTCTTGACCATTCAAATTGTTTCCTAAAATATTCATCCAAATTTCACAAATGAAGTAGCAAAATGTTTCTTTTTGGATGCTCTCCAAGAAAAAGTACAGTAGAAATTACATTTAAATATTTTCAAAAATTATAGTGATACCTAATCACAGTCACTATTGTTTTACCATTACTGTATCTACTATTTATTGTCAATATTGCTAGTTTTTAACCGTTGTTTTACTGGTATGATAGTTACTGTTTACTCTTAACCATTGCTAAAATGTTACCATCATACTGACTGAAGTGTAATCTTAGTAACTATATGTCCATCCTGTCAATGTCAACAGTGTTGACACTTGTAACTTGAGGTTGAACTTCTCACTTATTGATGACTGTATGACAATTGATCAAGATGTTGACATGTCTCTTTCTGTGGTGGTGGTGGGAAATATTAACAGAAATATGAAAAGTGGATTTGAAGACCAAATCTTCAACAATGTAACAAGTTTATTTAAGTGATTTACTTTTTGTTATGTTTTTTTTCTCTTATTTCAGGGAAAGAATGTGTTCTTTGTAACCAATAATAGTTCCAAATCTAGAAAAGATTATTGTATTAAATTCTCACAGTTAGGTTTTGAAGTGAAAGAGGTAAGTTGTTTTATTTTATTTTGATTTTTTTGGAAAGGTGAGCATATCAGATTAGATCTAAACATTTTGTGAACTAAGTACATGACATGATTTTAATTTTTAGTTATAACATTTTGTTTTCACTTTCACTCCTAGCACTCTTGGAAAAGTATACTTATTACATCTATTCATTTTCCCTATCTATTAGAAATATTTTCAAGTAGAGCAGTTATGCTTACAGCCTAGAAATTTTACCACAAATCTCAAACTTTTCTGCTCGTCGTCGTCGTCATCATCATCATCATCATCATCATCATCATCTTCATCATCATCATCCTTTAATGTCCGTTGTCCATGCTGGCATGGGTTGGACGGTTTGACCAGGCTGGCATGGGTAGGATGGTTTCACCGGGCTGGCACACTGGAAGGCTGCATCAGACTCTAGTTTGATTTGGCATGGTTTTCTATAGCCGGATGCCCTTCCTAATGCCAACCACTCCAAGAGTGTAATGGGTGCTTTTACATGCCACTGACATGGGTGCCAATTTGTGTGACACCGGTATCTGCCATGATTATGATTTTGCTTGGCTTTTTCTCAAGTATGACATAATGCCAAAGGTCTCAGTCGTTGCCTCTGTGAGGCCCAACACTTGAAAGGAACTCAGCCATTTTGCCTCTGTGAGGCCCAGTGCTTGAAGGGAACTCAGTCACTTTGCTTCTGTGAGGCCCAACGCTTGAAAGTATTCTTTATGTGTCATCAGCACAGGTGCACTTGGCTTGACAGGTCCTCTCAAGCACAGCACATCACCAAAGGTCTCGCTCACTAGTCATTGCCTTGTCCAATGTCTTCCTGTGTCTACCTCTACCATAGGTTCCCTCCACAGTTAGAGATCGGCACTTCTTCACACAGCTGTCCTTATCCATACACATCACATGACCATACCAGCACAGTTGTCTTTCTTGCACACCACATCTGATGCTTCTTATGCCTAACATTTCTCTCATTATGCTTACACTCTGTCGAACATGCCCACTGACATTGCACATCCAGTGAAGCATACTGGTTTCATTTCTTTCAAGCCTACGCATGTCCTTGGCTGTCACAACCCATGTTTCACTGCTATGCAGTATAGCTGTTCACACACAGGCATCAAACAACCTGCCTTTCACTCTGAGAGAGAGGCCTTTGCTGCCAGCTCTGAACTTTGCCCAGCCTAATCTTATTCTCACAGCTATGCTCACAGAGCATCCACCTCCACTACTAATTTTGTCACCTACATAACAGAAGCTATCTGTTACTTCTAGCTTGCCTCCCTGGCAAGTTGATGGAGTCTATTTTCTGCACATTTTCAGCACTTATTGTACCTATGCATCTTCCATATACAAAAGCTAGTTTCCCTGTTAACCTTCCTCTGATATTGCTGCACCTTTTATGTGTCCAAAGCTTACACGGGCTGCATCTTATGGAGTTTCTACCTATACCTTTTCTACAGATCAAGCAAGGTCATCTACCTAAAGGGATTTGGGGTTTGTTTGTCTTCCTACTTACTAAGACTTTGGTTTTTGCTAGGTTAACTCTAAGGCTTTTTGATTCTAGACCTTGCTTCTATACCTGGAACTTCTCTAGTTCAGGTAGTGATTCAGCAATAAGAGCAAGGTCATCAGCATAGAGGACCTCTCAGGAGAAGCCTGTCTTGAATTCTTCTGTTATTGCCTGGAGGACTATGATGAACATTTAGCAAACCCCTACGTGCACCCTGAATTATTCGCTGTACTTATTGTCAACCCTCACCTTACTGGTAGTGTCCCTGCACATAGCTTGTACAACTCACACCAACCATTTGTCTATCCCTAGTTACTGCATTGACCATAGATAAGAGATCAGGGGACCCCGTCAAAAGCTTTCTCTAAGTCAGCAAAAGCCAAGTACAGAGGTTTATCTTTGGCTATGTATTTCTCTTGCCACTGCCTTACCAGAAATATAGCATCAGAGGTGCTTCTACCTGGCACAAAACTGAACTGCATCTCATCTAAGCTCTCTCCCTAATTAGTTGGGTTATGACTCTCTCTGTAACCTTCATCACCTGATCCAGCAATTTGATACCTCTGTAATTATTTCTAAGGCATCACCTTTACCTTTGTAGCAGTTGACCATGGTGCTGCTACACCAGTCATTGGATATGACTCCTTCGTGAACCACCTGATTTACAATACAGGTAACTAGACTGTAACCCACACCGCCAGATATTTTAAGCATCTCAGTGGTGATTCCTGAAGGGCTAGGGGCTTTCCGTGTCTTCATATCTTTAATTGCTTTATCTACCATGGAACTGTCGATTCGGGTAGCCGGTCCCTCAATTGAGTCAATATTTGACAGGCTCTCCTCCTCCTACTCGTTCTCTATGTTCAGCAGTTTTTCATAATGGCATTTCCAAGCCTCTTTCTTTGCAGAATCATTAAATGCAAGTGCACCATCATCTATATGGACACATTTCTCTCCTAAGACATCACAATTTTCTCTCACACACTGTCTTGCAATCCGAAACACTTCTGTTCTTTTGTCCTCACTTTGCTGAACATATGCAAACTTCTTCTTTTCTGCTTCTTCCTTGGCTAGATATACCTGTCTCCTAGCATCCCTTCTGGTAATCTGATACAGTTCCCTGCTACCCCCATTCTTCCAGGCCTGTTTCTTAGCTCTTATGGCCCTGTCTACTGCATGTTACTCTAAGTCTTGATGGGACTTCATTAAATATGCTAAAAATTAAATTATCGACTTCCATGTAATTTTAGTTAGTGATTTGTTTTTGAAATTATGCTAATTGTTTACAGCAACTTTTGTACAATATTGTACATCTGTAATAATGACTAACATAATAATGAATAACTATAATAATGAATAACTTAGCAAGTAATGCATTGCTAAATAGGTCTGAAACATGTCTGAAGATATTTTCCTTGCCAAAATGATTAAAATAATGTCATTGATCTAATGTCTTTTCCTCACCTACAAAATATTTTTTATTAGATTTTTAATGCTTGTTCTGTTTAAAATATGCTAATACACTAAATGCTGCATGCAAAAAAATTCTTCACTGAAATTCCCAGCTTACTTGGAATTAGGAAATAAAAGTCTTGCAGCAATTGTTATTGACTCTAAAACAAAAAGGAAAAGAAAATCTATCAAGGTTAATTTACATTCCTTGAGGAAATTCTGATCCCTACTTACAGACAAGGGCAAATTATTGACATGTTTCAGTTTATTAGACCCCATAGTTTTCTATTTATAGTTCCCAGTGCCCTACTCATATACTCACCAACAATTCATTTGCCATGCATATTAACATTTATACATTATCATAGGCTGTTTTTTAAATACCCTTCCTGCTAACATGTGTACCAAAATCTCTTTTGTTATATTCTGTGTAATGCAAATCAACTACTACTATATAAACAAGTTTTTGAAGATTCAGCTCAATGGTTTTTGTTTATAAAATTTCCACTTAGATTTTGTAAAACTATAATTAAAAAAAAACTAGAATTCTGACTTAAAAGCTATATATCTGTACATCAGGGTTCTAAAATCTGAGAAATATATTGAATTTTACAAAGAAACAAGTGTAATATGAATAGAGCACATTTTCTTTTAACTGTTCAAATTTATGTTTTTTCTAGAGTGAAATCATCAGTACAGCTTACATTGCAGCATTGTACCTTCATGAACGCAACTTCAGAGGCAAAGTTTATCTTGTTGGCTCTAAAGGTATAGCTGACGAACTTGATAATTTTGGCATTCAGCATACAGAAGTTGGGGTGAGTATCTTGCAGTGAGATAGTGATGATAATAGTGGCTGGTAGGAAGATTTTATGCTACATCACCAACTGTTCACTGATAAGTGTTATTCTTATTGATGGTGATTCTGTTGTTTTCATTTAGCCCAGAAATAACATTTTTCAGTAGATCTATAATCAAAAGTGTTCCAGCTGTGGCTACCTTTTATTCAGACATAATATATTCTACTTCGTCTTTACAATGCAATATTGTATTTGTTTTTTTGTTTTTTTTTGTTTCATGTTTACATCGAGATCTTCCTTTATTTCTCAAAATAAGAAGTGATTTGAAAATAGACCATTGTTGTTTGTGAGATGAGAAAAAAATTTGAATGACTGAAAATTGTTGAAGAAACTGACTGATAGGAGTCATAACAAGAACACTTGTTCTTTGACTCCCATGTGTTTGTTAAACTGCACATATAAATATAGGAGTAGAACATATTCACTTACAAAATATCGTTAACCCATAAAGAAATTCAAAGTTGTCTTCCTTTTACTGCCTTATTATTGTTCCTGCCAGTTAGTTGCCTTGCTACTCCTTAATTTTTCTCCCTTTCTGCATCCTCCTAGAGTAGGAGAACTCAAAGAGTCTAGGGAAATAGCTTCTCCTTGTCCCCCTCCTTTGCCTCTCTTTCAGTCATCATCATCATCATCATTGTTATCATCATGGCCACTTATCCATTGCTGGCATGGAAAAATGTGAGTTCAAGACAATTTTTATTCAGAATCACTACCCTTCTAAGTAGGTTGGAGAACATGTCCTCCATTACTTCTTTTATCACCCTCCTGTATGAGGAAGAATGATAGAAGAGGGCCTAAGTGAAAGGAGTTAACAAGGCAAAAGAGAGAGTGGTAGAAGAATGAAGAGGTGATGAAAGAAGGTGTAGTGGAAGAGTGAGAGAGAGATAGAGGGAGCAATAGGAAATGAGTGATACATGTGGGAGTTGTGTCTTCTTGGGATTAGCCCTCTCAGAGGAAATTGTCTTCTAGGAAATACAAAGTTGCCCTCTGTGTTATATGTTTCTATCTTTTCACTACCATACACTAAAGGTGAACTTGCTTATATATAAGTTCATCTTTGAGCCTGCATCTTGTCATGGGCCTTTTAGCTTCCATCATATTCTTTCACCATGTGATCTTGCATTACTGAGTTCACCTAGCGCTTTTCCTAAAGTTGCTAATCACTACTTTATGTTGTGTGGGACATTCTTCACTGTGGAATATCTTACTGTTCACAACTAGCTGCCTGTCCCATTTTTGAGTGAGTATGTTGTCTATTTGACTTATATAACTACCAGATTGGTTGATGATCAGATAGTTGGTTGGTTTACTGAAGTTAGTGATGCAAATGTTTAAGATATCAGTGTTGCAGAACTAAAGGAACCTTGATAATTTATCTTTCTTTGTGCCATATCAATAGATGCTGCATTCATACAAAGAAACCATCAAAATGTTTCCTAATATATCCATTAAAATTATTAACCATTATATGGAGATCTCCATTATTTGTAGTCAAGGTAGACAACAAAAATAGTTCTAGAAGTATGTTTGTTCATCTTCTAATACTGATGTGTATGTCGAAATGAATGTTGCTGTCATGATGCATCTGACTAGTCTAAACTTAATTATATTTTCTCACACTCTGACTGTCTCTGCTACTTTATCTGCCCATTTCTTTACACTAGAAGAATTTTTTTATCTGTATTCCTTGCTTATGAGGTGTCTGGTTGAGGCTTCTTTCCATTTAATCTTTTGTACACAGCACATTGCTATTTACCTCCACAATGTGACTGAAAGGCAGTATGACATAAAAAAAAATGTTTTACTGCCTTCTCTCATTCTTTTTTCATCTCTTCTTTGTTATGTACTTTCAATTGTTAATTCCTTTGTTAAAACTTCTGTTGTTTGTGCTATCTTAAATCACATGATGCACAAGAATTATTAGTATCATTTCCCATCTCTGTAACATCTGCAGTTGTGTTTATATAGGTTAGGTTGTTAATATATTTCAATATTTCATTACTAATGTATATATATATATCAATGGAAAAGAAATAATTTCTTCAGTCACATGTCTGAAGCAACAGTAAGTTTATCAATAGGGTTTTTTCAGTACATCCTCTAACATTTTTATGAAGCTTTTATACACTTTCAACTGCAGAGATTCTAAGTCAGCAATCTTTAGAAATAAAAACAGTTTTTTAAATAACAAAATGTATTCATACACAATAATAAATCTCTGAGTGAGGTATAAACAGTGGCTGCACGACATCGTGAAGTATATTTGCCACCTAAATGTGGTTAACCGTTAAGGGTTGATGCTACTGTAGCTTGTAGCCTCAGGAAGACATCTCCTCCAGCTGGCTATTGACACACTTTCTGTGCCCTATCAGTATTTGCAAAGGGAAGTCATCCTTCCCATCTCCAGCCTGACATGATACACACAGACCCGAGTTTCTGGATATTGGCCCGTCATCAGCGTGTGACAACCACCAGCTGGCAATGTGAAGTGGTTCCCAATGCAAATATATATACTTTTTCCAGGGACATTTACCATTCCACACCAATCAAATGGGTGGTGCTTGTGAACTGCTGCAACTTACCAAAGAAATAGATATATAGAGAAAAGGCAAGAAATTGAGAGACAGTATTGTGCATTGTTTTCATATCAATGCAGATGGTCATGAAGAAGAAGAAGAGAGAAAAGGAAGAAAAATAAGGGTATAATATTGTGTGTTGTTTTCAGTCCAGTGTAGGTAGACAGAAAGAAAACATAAATGAGAGAGCAAAAGAAAGAGAAACAAGAAAAAACGAGGCAAAATACTTTAAAGTTGACTGGGGATTAAAACTCACCCCATCTTATATTTTTCTCTAATGATTAGACAGGACCATAAATGAAAAAGGAAGAAAAGTTTGTTTTGATCTTATCAATTCTGGATTACTAATTTGGCACCATCTGAGATATTCTTTGCAACGAGCTTAGTACAATTAAGTATTTTATATAGTCTCCTGTTGCACTATCAATCAAGGCTGCTTAAAGGGGTGTACTCGCTGTTCGTAGTTCCATGAGTTCATCTAGCATGTGTATATTTACAACAATTTACATCAAACATTATTTTTTTCATGTATATATCATTGAGATAATATATTGTACTTACATTATTATGTATATGAATTATGCCGGTATCCATGATAATTACAACCTGTTATGTCCATACCTGCTTGCAAGAAATGTTATTTCATATTTAGGATCTTTTTCGTTTGCATATGTTCACAAGGCCTTTCTAGCATTTGGTTTAAATGCTATCAATGATAGTTGGTGTTTGTTTCATTATGTTTTTTCAAGTTTCATGAATGATTTCTTAATTCTGTGTCAACACGATAATACCATTTCCAAATGTTTATTATGTTTTTGTTGTGGGGATAGACATTAACACACTTGTGTGTTTAAAAGATGGACTTATTGGATTGTTATATCGTTGTTGATGTCAGAGGGTGTTTTTGAATCTTTTGTTTTGGTGCGGAAGAAATAAAAAGTATGTCTTGTGAAGACATTGATTTTACTTCTGCTTCGTTAAATTATATATCCAAATGTTTTAAGATAGAAAAGTGGCAATGAGATATTGTTGTGTCAGACATTAAAATGTTTTTGGTACGAAATCAAAGAAAGACTCATTAACATGGAAGACTTATTGGCTGGCATGATGCAGATGCAACAACACCAACAACAACAGTTACTACAACTACAACAGCAACAACAATACCAACAGTTGCTGGAATTAATGTTGAAGAAGTCTGAAAATACTTCAGGTTCATTCTTGCCAGGCGGCACAGCAAACCCAATTGGAGAATTTATCTATAACCCAGAAGGTACTACTTTTTCTGCACATTTTAGAAGATATGAAGAAATCTTCAAAGAAGAATGTAGAAATTGGAATGCTGAGAGGAAAGTGCAACTACTTTTAAGAAAGGTATCCCCTGCCAAATACAGAAAATACTGTAATTATATTCTGCCGAAGAAATCAGGTGAGATTTTTTATTGAAAATTTTCAGTGAAAGAAGTTCCTCGTTCAATACTGGCTGGCAGTGTTTAAATTTAGTTAAAAAGAATGATGACGATTTTGTCATCTATGCTGGGGTTTTTAGTGTGAAAAATTCAAATTAAATGAATTAACCCTGGACTTGTTCAAATGTCAAATTTTTGTTCAAGGGCTAACTGCAAGCATAGATGTTGATATACATTCCCATATATTAAAAAAATTAGAACAGGGCCAAAAATTAACTCTACCAGCATTGGCTGAAGAATGCCAAGGGATTATAAATTTAAGACATGTTGCAGATAAAATTGAAGAAAAAGATTGCTCTGATATACATGCATGTCGACCTGAAGTGGATAAGAAAAAGTAAAAACTAAGTCTATGCTGTGGGTGCAGAGGTTTACATTTTAAAAGTAACTGCCTTTAAAAATCTTAAATATTTTGAGTGTGGAAAAAACCATACATAAAAGCTCACATTGTATAGTGAAACAAAAAAAGGGTCAAACAAAAAAAATTCTAGAAAGAATGTATTGTCAACAAAAATTCTAAGTGAGGTTCAGAAAAGAAAATTTGTGTCCATAAAAATGAATAATGTGAATATCAATTTACAATTGAATATGGGCAGTGAAATCACAATAATTAACACAGATACATGGAGAAAAATAAGGAAATCTAAATTAAAGGAAACTTCAAAAATTGCGCAAGGTGTTTCAGAAAAAAAATTGCATTTTATGGGTGAAATAAGTGATGTTACATTATGATTATGTGAAAATACTTTGAAAGCCAAATTTTTTTTTTGCTGTTGAAAAATATTACAAATTTATTTGAAACAGACTGGATGGAATTATTTAACTTATGGGACCTCCTCATAAATATTTTTTGTGAAAATGTAAATGGTTCTTCTGCCAGTACAAATAAGGCGGAGAAGGATTTAAAAAAAGAATTTTAAAAAATTTTTCCTGAGGTTTTTTCTGATGAATTGGGTTTTTGCACCAAAATACAGATGAAAACTCTATATTGGTATTTAAACCAAAACGAACTGTACCTTTCACAGTGTTGAAAGAAGTCAACAAAGAATTGGATAAACTTGAAAAGTTTGGTGTTATTGAAAAAATTGATTACACAAAATGGGTATCCCCAACAGTTTATGTCAAGAAAAAAAAAAAAAAATCCAAGTATGCACTGATTTTTCAACAGATTTAAATGAATGGTTGATGCCATATAATTGCCTGTTACCAAGTGTGGAGCGAATTTTCGCAAAGTTGAATGGAGGAAACTTTTTTTCAAAATTGGACCGATCTGAAGCAGGTAAAAGTTGATGAGGAATGTTCAAAATTATTGACAATTAATACCCATAAAGGGTTATATAAATTTAATCACCTTTCTTTTTGGTATAAAGGTAACACTTGGCATTTTCCAACAAGTTATGGATACTATGCTTGCAGGTTTGGGTTTCGCTATAGTTTACCTTGACAGCATCCTCATAAAAAGTGAATCTCAGGCTCAGTATGCTGAGCATGTTAAAAAGGTCTTTGAAAGAATAAAAGATGATGGGTTTAGTGTGAATTTTTTATGCCAAGAATAAAATATCTAGGGCAGATTATCGATGAAAATGGACAGAGACCAGACCCGTTTAGGACAAGTGCAATAAAAGATATGCCTCCCTGACAAACATTTGAATGTTACAAGCATTTTGGGGGCTTGCAAATTACTACCAGGTATACATTCTGAATATGCATGATTTAAAAGCACCCCTGAATAACTTGTTAAAAAAAGACATTAAGTGGAACTGGTCAAACAAATACCAAAAAACTTTTGAAGAAATTAAAAACATCTTAACGTCGGACTTGTTGTTATCACATTTTGATCCAAATTTAGAAATAGTGGTATCAAATGCTAGTGAAAGTGGTATTGGAGCTGTGATTTTACACAACTTCGAAGCAGTAGCTCATGCTTTGTGTTCTTTATTGCCGGCTGAGAAAAGTTACAGTCAAATAGAAAAGGGAGCATTAGCCATCAAATTTATGGTAAAAAAATTCCATGAATTTATACATCAATGAAGGTTCTGTTTGCAGGCAGACCACTGCCCATTATTGTCGATTTATGGATCAAAAAAGGGTATCCTCACAGATACAGCCAACAGATTGCAGCACTGGGGAACGATCCTACTGAATTATGACTTCAAAATGGAGTCATCTAAAAAATTGGGACATGCAGATGGTTTGTCAAGGTTAATACCAAAATACAGTGAACCACTAGAAGGCACAGTGATAGCAGCATTAAGAGCCGAAAATGAAATAAAAAATATATTGTGCAACATTGTGTGTGAATTGTCTGTGACATTGGAGGAAACAAAAAGTAAAGCAGAGACGGATGAGTTAATCATAAAAATGAAAAAAAATAGTGAGATCAGAAGAAACAATTAAAAAAATACATGTGGCTGGATGTAACACAGTTTTAAATTTGTATTCAATATGTAATAATGTGCTTATAATGCCTGCCTCACCACAAAATTGAATGTCAAAAGAATTCCACACTGGACATCCAAGACTGATATTCCATAGTCCAGACTACATATAGACTTTGCAGGACCATTAAACCAATCATATTATCTAATAGTGGTAGGGAGCTTTACAAAATGGCCAGAAATGTATAAATGTCAAAAAACTGACCTCCACAGTAACAGTGGAATTTCTCCACAAAGTTTTTGCTAGGTATGGCGTCCCAGATGCCATAGTCTCCAATAATGGTACACAATTTACAGCGAATGAATTAAAGAATTTTTGCAAGATGTACTCAATTGAACATATCACTACTCCTCTGTATCATCCAAGATCGGATAAGCTGATTGCTTTGTGGACACGTTCAAAAGGGTACTAAAGAAATTCAGAAATGAGTTAGTGGATGATGCAGCATTGACGCACTTCCTAAGAATTTATCATGTAATGCCAAAGCCTAATACCTTTTCAGGCAAGTCACATGCTGAACTGATGTTCGCAAGAAAAATTTTCAGTTTCCGACAAGTTATTACCTGGGAGAAAAAATAAAAACTGAAGAAAAAACTCAAAATATGACCAAGTATTTTAAAACTGGTGATAATGTGTTTTTCAGAGTGTACAGAAATGGAAAAGAAGGTTGGGAAGATGGCAAAATAATAAAATGGGTTAGTAAAATGACATACATGGTAAAAGGTTCGAAATGGGAACATAAAAGATACATAAATCAGCTGGAAAGAAGGTTTACTAAAGAAAGGGTTATGAAGAAAGAAGTACCTATGGAAGTTCTCTATGATATTTTTGGTGTGCCGACTCTACAAGAAATCGTCGAACCAAGGCATAACAGTACAAGAAAAAGAAAACATACAGAATTGTTGGAGGTAGTTCCGAAATGAAAAATATTGAGTTTCAAATGGAAGTAAATCTCAAAAAGGGACCAAGTTAGAAGCGGGGTTGGATGCTCTGAGAGTGTAGCTGCTAGAATAAGAATCACCTGAGCAAAGTTCAGAGAGCTCCTACCTCTGCTGGTGACAAAGGGCCTCTCCCTCAGAATAAAAGGTAGACTATATAGCACATGTGTGTGAATAGCCATGCTACATGGCAGTGAAAAATGGGCCGTGACTGCTGAGGACTTGTGTAAGCTTTCAAGTAGTGAAGCTAGTATGCTCCGCTGGATGTGTAATGTCAGTGTGCTTACACAACAGAGTGTAAGTATCCTGGGAGAAAAGTTGGGCATAAGAAGCATCAGTTGTGGTGTGCAAGAGAGACAACTGCGTTGGTATGGTCTTGTGTTGAGTATAGATGAGGACAGCTGTGTGAAAAATTGTCACACCCAAGTAGTAGAGGGAACCTGTGGGAGAGGTAGACTCAGGAAGACCTGGGATGAAGTGGTGAAGCATGGCGTTCGAACTTTGGGCCTCATGGAGGTGATAACAAGTGACCAAGACCTTCGAAGATATTCTGTGCTTGAGAAGACCTGGCAAGCCAAGTGAGACCATAACCGTGACCTATGCCAGTGCAGCATAACCGGCCCATTAAAAGTACCCTTCAATCACTGGGCAATATACTGTGCTTATGAAGACCTGTTGAGTCAAATGAAGTCATTGTTGTGGCTGGCGACAGTTCTACGTGACTGGCACGTGAAAAGCACCATTCAAGCGTGGTCGTTGCCAGTGCTGCCTGTGTGGCTCCCATGCCGGTGGCGCACAAAAAGCACCATTCAAGTGTGGTCGATGCCAGTACCACCTGACTGGCCCTCGTGGCGGTGGCACATAAAAAGTATCCACCACACTCTCAGAGTGGTTGGTGTTAGGAAGGGCATCCGGGTGTAGAAACTTTGCCGGATCAAATTGCAGCCCGGTGGAGCCTTCTGGCTTGCCAGCTCTCAATCAAACCGTCCAACCCATGCCAGCATGGAATGCGGACGTCAAATGATGCTGATGAAAATGATGATATATATATATATAGATAGATAGATAGATAGATAGATATATAGATATGTGTGTGTGTGTTATAGCCTCAGGCCAACCAGAGCCTTGCGAGTGGATTTCATACACGGAAACTGAAAGAAGACTCTCATATATATGTGTATATTTGTGTGTGTGTGCCTGTATTTGTACCCCCACCATTGCTTGACAACCTATGTTGCTGTGTTTACATTCCCATAACTTAGCGGTTCAGTAAAAGACAATGATAGAATAAGTACTAGGCTTACAAAGAATAAATCCATGGTCGATTTGTTCAAGCAATGGCAATGCTCCAGTATGGCTGTAGTCACATGACTGATACAAGTAAAACAAAAAAAAAAAAACTATGCCATTTTAATCCTGAGGAAGGTCAGTATCTCTGCTAGTATATATATAAAAGTGAGGTTGTGTGTGTGTGTGAATAAGGCTGCGAGCTGGCAGAAATGTTAGCACGCTGGGCAAAATGCTTAGCGGTATTTCGTCTGCTGCTACGTTCTGAGTTCAAATTCCGCCAAGATCGACTTTGCTTTTCATCCTTTCAGGGTCGATTAAATAAGTACCAGTTACGCACTGGGGTCGATATAATCGACTTAATCTGTTTGTCTGTCCTTGTTTGTCCCCTCTGTGTGTAGCCCTTTGTGGGCAGTAAAGAAATAAGTGTGTGTGTAAACCCACATAACTTCTGAAGTTCACTACTGATTTTCTCTAAACTGGGAACATACATTACTTATGTTGCAGAGATGGTTTTAGACTCTTAAAATTTTTCACATACTTAGTAACAGGCCCTATGGGAGCAGAAAAGACCCTTTTGAAGATTATGTGTATAAGGGAGGTAACTCTTTCTGATGTATCCTTCAGAAATTGATGTCTCCCTTACATGCATTGGTCAACAAAATTATCACAATCTCAATTGGGTGTTTGAAAGAACAATACTGGCTCGAAAAAACAGCACTGTAAGTAAATTTAATGTGCAGCTGTTGCAGTACCTTCCTGGAAGTTCTCAGATCTATAAGTTAGTTGATACAATCCCAGATCCAGAAGAGGTGGCAAATTATCCAACAGAATTTCTCAATTCATTGGAGCCTCCAGGACTGCCTTCTTGCAGACTGGAACTTAAAGTGGGAACTCCAGTAATGTTATTGAGGAATTTACATTCATCAATATTCTGTAGTGGGACATGTCTCATGGTAATGAATATGATGTAACATGTTATTGAGGCCACCATTCTCTCTGGATGTAGAAAAGGAGAGGATGTTTTCCTTTTTCATTCAGAAGATGGCAATTTCATATTCATATCAGCTTTGCAATGTCTCTCAATAAATCCCAGGGTCAAACACTGTCTGTGACAGAACTTCACTTGGAAGAGTCATGCTTCTCACTCGAGTAATTAAATGTTGGCTGCTCTAGAGTGGGAAGCGAAAAAATCTATTTGCATTTGTTCCACAAAAGAAACCAAAGAATATTGTTTACCAAGAGGTTTTGTAGGAATGACTACATCCTATGATGGACTCCAGTATCTACTGCTATTTGTGAATGGTGAAGATGGATACCATTTCGGCATAATACTAACAAACCTCAAGATTGCATCGACAAAGCATTTTCCTGCATGGACTTCAGTATCAAAGCATATTCTCCAATTACTCCCACTAACCATGTGGTAAGCCATTACGCCTTATTTTTTCAAGTAATTCATTACTATATATTCACATGTGACTGCATAGGCTTACTTTATGTTTCTTATTCTATAGCCACTCCAGCAATCCAATGTCAACCTTTTGCCTTCTGCAACATTTCAGCAATCCACTTCCCTGATACCATCTCTCATTGCAGGCCCTTTCCGGAATGTACCCATTTACATACAATATCTTCATTACACCTACATTCATTCAACTGTCAACCATACAATGGGTCATGTTAGATGCAGTACCAACTGCTGCAAAGGAGAGTATATCCACTAACAACTTTTCAGTGTGTTCAAAAATCGCATACACCCCACCCCCAATTTTATATATATGTAATATTAGGTATGGTGTATATTTAAAGAAATTATTTTTAAAAGAAAGAGAAGTTACGGGGACGTAAACACACCAGCATCGGTTGTCAAGCGATGTTGCGGGGACAAACACAGACACACAAACACACGCACACATATATATATACAACGGGTTTCTTTCAGTTTTTGTCTACCAAATCCTCTCACAAGGCTTTGGTCGGCCTGAAGCTATAGTAGAAGACACTTGCCCAAAGTGCCACGCAGTGGGACTTAACCCGGAACCATGTGGTTGGTAGGCAAGCTACTTACCACATAGCCACGTTTTTGTAGAAATAATAAAATATGAGTTGAGAATCTAGCTTGGCATAAAAGAAGTCGAAAGTCTATAGTATTATTATATAATTAATAATTGTCTAACTGATGTAAGGTTATAGTAAATTGTGAGTGTAAGAAAAAAATTTATTTATTTGTGGAGTAATGGGTGCAAATAAGTATATTAAAAAATACAAAAAATAATTTGTATATAAAAAATCTTATAAAGGAAAATAATTTATATTGTATACTGATACATTTACAGGGAACATATCTGTGAAAAAAAGTATACATAGGATTACATATTCTAGCTACTTTTTAAGTTATTTTATTTGAAAGTGTATGTGACAGAGAGGACACCATACAAGGAGAATGAGAATATTTATACTGCTGTAAAGATAGGGGGAAAAGCAGGGCCAAAAAACGAATCTAGGTGTGGGTGGAAGTAGGGATGGGGTATGTAGGAGTGGGGGGAATGTATAGGATGGTGGGGTTGGAATGTGTAAGGATGGGGTAATGAGGGAGGGGTGATGATGAAAAGAGAGTGTGGAAGGGAGAAGGTAGGTAGGATTGAAGAGAGGAAGTAGGTGTCAGAGCAAGAGAGGATAGAGGAGGAGGGTTAGATGAAAAGGGGAGGAGAGTTGAGCCCATGTGGCACAAAGGAGTGAAGAGAGAACATTAATCCCTGTTCATGGCGAACACGGAAGTCTGGATGGCCCTTGTGCATGGACAATCCGAACACAGATAGGTGTTGTAAAGAATGACCGGTACAGCGGAAATGGTGTGAGACCAGGATGTCATTGCCGAGTCTGATGTCTCAGAGGTGTTCCACAAAGAGGTCAGCCAAGTGGTGTCCCGTTTGTCTGATGTATAGAGAAGGACAAAGAGAGCAGGAGATGCAATAGATGACATTGCTAGAAGTGCAGGCGAAGGAGTCAGTGATATGATAGGGTCGATGATAGGTGCATGTGAGGTGGGTGGTGTTGGAGAGGAAAGGGCAAGTGCAGCAACATGGGCAGGAGCAGGGGAACGAGCCATGTTGGGAGGTTGGGTTAGGGAAGGAACTGTGGACCAAGAGGTCTCATAGGTCATGGGCTCGTTTGAAGGAGGGGAGGGGTCAGTTAGGGAAGGTGTGCGAAGTGGAGGGGTCAGATTGGAGTTGCCAGAAGGCTTGGAGAATGGTGCATTGGAGAGGTAGAGTGGTGGGGTGGTAGGTGAAGGTAAACGGGTGATGGAGGTGTGGGGAGAGAGCAGATGCATGGTCCATGGAACATTCTCTGGCAAGGGTGGAGTGGATAGTGGTGAGGGGATATCCACGTAGGATGAAGTGGCAAGCTATGAGTTGAGACTGAGTCCCAAAGTCATGGTTGTCACTGAAGAGCTTGCATAGACAGAGGAATTGGGAATAGGAGATGAAGCGCTTGGTGTGTTTAGGGTGGGAGGAGGAGGAGTTGAGGTGTGAGTTTGTGTGTTTGTAGTGGATGGTGGTGGTGAGAGTGGAGTGATGAATGCTGACCGAAATGTCAAGAAAGGCAACGGAAATGTCAGAAATATTGCAGGAAAAGTGGAAGGCAGGATGGAAAGATTTGACAAAAGAGTAGAAGGAGTCTAGATGTTTGTGGGAGAGTGAGGTCGCATCAATACAGTCGTCAATATAACGACCATATATTTCGGGAGTGGGACCAGGGGAACTAGAGAATATTTGGGCCTCAACATAGCCAATGAACAGGTTCGCATAGTTGGGCCCATTCCCGTTCCCATGGCCACTCCCGAGACTTGCTGCTAAAAATCACCTGCGAACGAGAAGCAGTTAAGGGAGAGGACAAGTTCGGCCAGACGAAGGAGTGTGGATGTGTCAGGCTGGGGGTTGGGTCGAAGGTCAAGGAAATGTTGGAGTGAACGCAGCCCCTCGTGGTGAGGGATCACTGTGTATAGGCTCTTGATGTCAAGAGTGAAGAGAAGTTTAGAGGGGCCAGGAGAAAGAATTGAACAAACAAAGAGCATGGTTGGTGTCATGGATGTGAGAGGGGAGGGAAGCCACTAGGGGGGGGGGGCTAAGACACGGTCAAGATATCTGGAGATGAGTTCGGTGGGGCAGTTGTAGGCAGAGACAATGGGACGGCCAGGGTTGTTAGGTTTGTGGATTTGGGGGAGGAAGTAAATTGTGGGGGTGTGAGGAGTGCAGACAATGAGGTTAGAGGTGGTGGGAGGGATATGGGAAGAGGAGATGAGGTCATGGATAATGAAGGACACAGTCTGTTGGTAGCTGGGCATGAGGTTGGAGGGCAGAGGGCAGTAGAATGTGTCTTGAAGTTGGCGGAGAGCTTCTGCCTTGTAGAGGTTCGTGCGCCACACCACTATTGCCCTACCCTTGTCGGCCAGTTTTATGATGATGTCCATGCAACGTTGGAGATATCAAAGGGCCAAGAGTTCGGCTGGGGAGATGTTCAGATGTTGGGGGCGCCTGGAAAAGTCAAACCAGTTTACAGCACGCTGACAGGGACCTGCAAAAAGATCAACTGCTTGGAACTGGCCAGGAGCTGGCGTCCACTGGGATGGTCGGCAGCCCAGGTCGGTAGAGCAGTCCACACTAGATGCAGGTGGAGTGTCCCAGAAAAGTGCACACAACCTAACACGGTGCACAAAGCTGTGGATATTGGCACGAGTCCAAAATTCGTTGCTGGATAGAGTGAGGGGGATGAAGCGCAGACTATTACTGAGGAGGGAGTGCTCTGTCTTAGAGAGGGGAAGATCAGGAGGAATGGTAACAGACTGAAGTGGAGGAGTGGATGGGTGACTGGGAGGGGATGAGGGGTATGTGGGTGGGGGGGACAGAGGGGTAGGATGGGGGAGAGGGGTAGGGGAGGAGTCGGAGAAGTGGCATCGGGTGTGATGGAATGGAGGAGTGAGTGGAGTTTACGTTGTTTAGTGTGAGCGAGAAATTGATGAAAGAGATGATTTAAATGAATTATGTAACATAGTGTTAGCATCGGAGGGCGACTGAGAGGAGAAGATGGAAAAAGCAAGAGAGAGAAGGCGGTTGATGGGGTGTATCTTGGAGAGATTAGAATGAATGGTGGCGTGCATAAGGCGTAGGATGTAGTATGGAGTATGGGTAGGATGGTTGAAGCAGAGTGAAGAGTGGGGTGGAAATGGAGGCGGAAATCCTTTAGGGATGAGGTGGTGATGAAGGCAGCAACTGAGAAAGGAAACGTGGCTAGAGAAGCTTGTATTTTTGAAAATTAGTAGGGAAAGGCTAATAGAAGGCTGAAAGCAGTGGAAAGGTGTTTTTATAGGCGGTGGTGAAGGTGGAGGAGGAAAGGTTTGTAATTAGGCATGACTGAAAAACGAGAAGGAAAGAGATATATGTGTATATATATGTGTATGTGTGTGTGCATAAATATATGTATATATATACATATGTATATGTCAGGTCACTCTTGTGTACTACTAGTAACATGTAATCCAGTACAACCTGTCACATGGTCAGGTTGTCAGCAACTAAACTGGCAATCCCACCAGGCTTGCTGCGTGAGGAGGGTATTGTTGGAGAACCCCGGAGGATGAAAAATAAGACTTGTCAAAGGGCGGAGGAACTCTTGAACAGTCAACAGTCATCCAACAAAATATCTGTAAATATGTATTTCTTTTCTTATATATTGACCGTTGACTGAACACTATTCAATTTTTTTTCTCCGTGTTTTTCTCCTTGTCTCCGTATTCTTTCTGTTGAAGAGCGTAGCTCGAAACGTCAAAGACTTTCCGTATTCCCGAGCGTCATACTAATATATATTTTTGTTATTTACACCACCTGTCCTCGTCTGTTGTTATTATTTGTATATTCTCCCATAT
>NC_068985.1:65543592-65550734 GCF_001194135.2 Octopus bimaculoides
GAAAGTCTTCTTGGGCCAATAGGTGGCGGTAGTGCAGTGCAAGCTACACCCACTGAAAATTATTCGTCTGCACAAGTACTCCTTGTACACCAAATGTTAGTAAAATCTAAAACGTCTCAAACAAATTCAGTAAATGGCAAAAAAGGCTTGGGAACGTCAGGGAAACAGGTCTGGCTTGGCAGTTGTCCTAGTGTATCACAGGCTGGGCCCAGTTGTCATCCTGCCACTGTGGTCAAACAATCTTCAAGAAAAAGTAAAAATAAATATCCTTTGAATTTTGGCTGTTGGAATGTGCATACACTTCTTGATAATTTGAACAAGAGGCCAGAAAGGCATACTGCACTTATTGTATGTGAGCTTAAGAAATATTCCCTTGATATAGTTGTGCTCTCTGAAACTCGTTTCTCTGGTGAGGGTCAAGTAAATGAAACTACTTAGGGATACACTATCGTTTGGAGAGGCCTAACTAAGGGTCAGCATAGAGAATCTGGTGTTGGGTTTGCTCTCAAGAATACATTAGTATCCCCCATTGCAGAGCTTCCAGGTGGTATATCTGAACGGATCATGTCATGCCATATTAAACTGACAAAATGTATGTTTCTTACTGTTATCAGTATTTATACACCAACAATGTTCCATTCTGATGAGACTGTAGGACAGTTTTATGATGATCTAGCACAATTTCTAAGTCCTTGAACCCAACTCAAACATAGCTTACAGATGGCTGAAAGGGAAAATGCAGACTGCTCTAAAGAAAATTAAACAGGAATGGTGGAACAATAGAACAAAACGGGCATAAGAAGCAGCTGATAGAAATGATGCCAAGGGTTTGTACTCTTATGTTAAGGAGGTATATAGCCCCAAATCTTCTTCTATAGCTCCATTGAGAACAGCAAAAGATTGTTTGCTTCTATTCATAAGCACTGGGTAGAACGTTTTTCTGCACTTTAGAATAGACTATCATCCGCTTGACATGGAGATAGTAGAAAATATTGAACACCTTCCAGTTATAGAAGAGATGGCATTTGAACCAACTCTAAATAACATTTATTTAGATGTGAATAAGCTGAATAACAATAAGTCTGCAGAAGTCTTGAAATATGGGGGTGACAAAATGTTTGAACTCTTAAACACATTAATTTGTCACTGTTGGAAAACTGAGGAAGTGCCTCAAGACTGAATTGATGCCATTTTAATCTCCTTGTATAAATCGGGGCCAAAGGATCTGTGTGGTAATTTTTGTGGGATTTCATTTTTGTCTGGTTGAAAAGGTACTTGCCCGCATTCTGTTAGAACATTTAAATACCTTCATAGTTCCAAATATGGTGTCTGAGTATCAGTGTGGTTTACACTCCTCCAGGGGCACAGCTGATTGTATCTTTGCTATCAGACAATTGCAAGAAAAGTGCCCTATACCATTGCTTTGTTGATTTGAGCAAAGCATTTGATACTGTTAATCGAAATGCTCTGTGGCTAATTCTAAGGAAAATAGGATACCCAGAAAAATTTGTAAACATGATCAGAGCTTTGCATCAAGATATGAAAGCTAGAGTTAATTTTGGTGGTAGGCTCTCTGAATCTTTTGCCATGGAAAATGGAGTAAAGTGAGGAGACCTTGATGCACCCACCCACTTTGCTGTTGCGTTGTCACACGCTTTTCAAAACTCTAAGGAGGGTATTTGCATAAAATATCGAACAACAGGGAATGTTTTTAATCTGACCAGACTGAAATTCAAAATGAAGGTTTTTACTTCACTCATTGGGGAACTTTTATACACTGACAAT
Organism: Octopus bimaculoides; assembly: GCF_001194135.2. Taxonomy (NCBI): domain Eukaryota; kingdom Metazoa; phylum Mollusca; class Cephalopoda; order Octopoda; family Octopodidae; genus Octopus; species Octopus bimaculoides. The sequence continues at coordinate 65,545,378 of NC_068985.1, forward strand.
TGCCATCTACAATCTCTTGTATCTGCATTTAACTCGGTTTGTGATGATTTTGGCTTCACCTTCAACTTGAAAAAAAAAACAGTTGTAATATATGAACTTGCCAGTGGTACTATTTGCAACCCACCTAAAAGTTTTCTTGAAGGTAAGTTACTTGAGGTTGTTAATTCATCTATCTTGGAAGCTCTGTACAAAATGATTGAAATCTGAATAAAGAAATACATCTGCTTATTCAAAGGGCAAAACAAGCATTTGGTGGCTTGGAGTCATGTGTTTGGCACCAACAACATATAAATAACAATACAAAATTGACTCTTTGCAAATCATTTGTCTTACCATCCCTGTTGATGGTCAGTTCAGCTCTCTGCTCCTCTCATGGCCTGAATGCTAGAAACATCTTTCATATCACATTTTCTGATCAAAATATAATCTATGAAATGCCAGTGCTTAAATCTTGGGTGCATCCAGGTGGTTTTATATTTATTTTTCTGCTTAAACAGAGTGTTGGTGACAACCAGATTATTCTCAGTACAAAAGTCAAAAGAGCTACTCTATTTTTATTACATTTTCCAATCCCATGTCGACCTAAAACAGGCCATGCAATGTAGTCATTTCTAACACTTGCGTTGAAATCTCCCAATATGACCAGCTTCTCAGAAATTGGTACTTTCTCAATAATTGTATTAGATCATCAAAAAAATGTCCTAGTTTCATCAGAATGAGACCTTCCTCAATAACTGTGCTAGATCGTCATAAAACTGTCCTACAGTTTCATCAGAATGAGACATTATTGGTGCATAGATACTGACAACAGTAAGAAACTTACCTTTGTCAGTTTTATACGGCATGAGGTGGCGAGCTGGCAAAAACATTAGCACACTGGGCGAAATGCATAGCGGTATTTCGTCTGTCTTTTCATTCTGAGCTCAAATTCCACCAAGGTTGACTTTGCTTTTCATCCTTTCAGGGTCAATAAATTAAGCACCAGTTGTGTACTGGGGTTGATCTAATTGACTGGTCCCTCCCCAAAAATTTCAGGCCTTGTGCCTAGAGTAGAAAAGTTTTATATGACATGACATGATCCATTCAGATATATCACTTGGAAATTCTGGAGTATACTAATGTATTCTTGAGAGCAAATCCAACACCAGATTCTCTACACTGACCCTCAGGTAAGCCTCTCCAAAAGATAGTATATCCATTAGGAGGTTCATTTATTTGACCCTCACCAGAGAGGGTCAAATACATAAAAAAATAAATTATATATATATGTGTATATATATATATATATATATATATATATATATATAAAAGTAAAAATATACATATATATGCATATAAGAATATATTTAAAAAAAAAACATATATCCATATTTATACATATTTGTTGGATGGCCATTGACTACTCATGAATTCCTCTGCCCATTGATAGGTCTTATTTTTAATCCCACTGGGTGTCCAGTAATCACCCTCTTCACCAAGCAAGCCTGGTAGGGTTGCCAGTTTAGTCACCAACAACTCGACCATGCAACAGGTTGTACTGGATTACATGTTACCAGTAGCACTCAAGAGTGACCTGACACGTGTGTGTGTATGTGTATGTGTATATACAGGGGTTGGACAAAATAATGGAAACACCTAGCATCGTAATTTTGAAATGTCTATAAAACTGTCAAAATCTTGTTTATTTTTATGTTTTTTGATTTATTATTAGTATTGCTTAATATGTTTTGCTAAAATTGCTGTTTCTTTTCAGATATCATCAGAAAAAAGTAATTAAATTCATTAAAATGACAGATCTATTGGACTTTCAAAAAGGTCAAATTGTTGGTGCTTGTATGGCAGGTATTAGCGTAATGAAAACAGCCAAAATGTTTGGTTTATCAAGAAGTACTGTGTCAAAAGTAATGACTACCTTTGAGAAAGAGCGAAAAACCTCCTTGTCGAAACAAAACTCTGGAAGAAAACCAAAACTTTCAGATAGGGACTGTCAGACTCTTATGCAAATTGTTAGAAAGGATCACAAAAGTACAGCTACCAAAATTACTGCAGATCTTAATGATCACCTCAAGAACCAAGTTTCCACAAAGCTGTTCAATGGGAGCTGCACAAAGCCAGATTTCACGGGAGGGCTGCAATCAGAAAACCACTACTTTATAAAACAAACGTTGCAAATCGTTTAGAGTAGAGTAAAAACCTACAGAGTTGGTCCCTAGAGCAGTAGAAGAACGTTATTGTCTCAGACAAATCATCCTTTACCTTATTTCTGACTGCTGGCTGAGTGTACATGTGGAGACAGGCAGAAGAAGCATTTAACCCAGACAGCCTTCTTCCAACTGTTAAACATGGATGAGGATCTGTGATGATGTGGGGTGGCTATATCTTGGAGATCCGCCGGCCCAATGGTTTCCCTTCATGGCAGAATTAATAGTCAAAACTACTTAAGCAATTTATCTGATCAAATTCATCTTATGTTTGTGGAACTGTTTCCGGGGGGAAACGCAGTCTTTCAGGATGATAATGCACCAATTCACACAGCTAAAGTTGTTGCTGAATGATACAAGGAACATTCTAGTGAAGTTGAACAGCTTATGTGGTCACCACAGTCCCCAGATCTCAATATTATTGATCATTTATGGTGCATTTTAGAAAAACAAGTAAGGAGTTTATATCCTCCACCGTCGTCACTAAAAGAACTGGAGATTGTTTCAGCTGAAGAATGGACAAAAACTCCTTTGGAAACAATTGAAACTTTGTACAAGTCCATACCTTGTAGAATTCAAGCTGTAATTACTGCCAAAGGCAGTCCTGCCTCATATCAAAATAGATTTTTTTGAAAATTTAAGGTGTTTCCATTATTTTTCCAACCCCTGTATACACACATACACACACACACGCACACACACACGCACACACACACACACACACACACACACACACACACACACATATATATATATAAAACGTAAATTGAAAACAGAACACAAAGGATATCGCGGTACACGTGTTTCAAGCATCATACACAATCTGTCATTACATCAATATATATTATTGATATAAAGGATGGTTTAAAGCTATCTTCAGCCGCAAACATTTCCAGTCCCAAGATTAAATCACAAAGGCAAAAGAAAAAGTCCACTTTGTATTATCCATTATAATAGGTTTATCCTTTAAAGTTATATCTGCATAAATGTTCATTGGATTTCAAAAATCTACCCATACTGTACCACAATTCAGCATAGAGTGAATGTTAAATAGATTGGATTATATTTAATTAGTGTGTATAAGATAGAAAGAGAGGATCAAAAGTAAAAAATAAAGTAAAAGTTTAAAAAAAAAAAAAATAAATAAAATATAAAGTAATAGAAGTCAAATTGAGAGTAATAGAAGTAAAAATAGGGATAATAAAGTTAGATACATATATAAATAAGATTTAGCAAAATTGGAATAAAGTAACAAAAGGAATAAAAGAAATAACCCCATAAAGTAGAAAAAGAGATAAAATACTATAGAGTTGAGAACAGGATGCTGTCTTGGATGGGATTGTAGTGGTCATAAATAATTTCTTAGCTAGACCACTCGTTGAAATATAGATTAAGGTTGTAATTTGATATGATTGTGTTGAGTGGACATGGGTACATACACCTACTTAGAAGATAAATAAATAATAATATAAGGGGTAAAAAGAAAATTAGGATTGAAGTTAAAATTAAAAGTATGAAGAACAATTATAATAGTATTAATATAGTGATTGGAAAAATATTGTGATTGGAGAAATTTCAGGTCTATCTACTTGTGTAAATTATATGTCACTGGGCAACTTCTACTATATTCCTATTTTAATTGTTTAGGAATTGTTATATGAAGTTAAAAGAGTCTAGGTACCTATCCACTAATGAATACTAGTATAATATTGCTATAAACATTGAAATAATTAGTGTTAGCTAATATGACCTTTGTGTATTGTAGTGTTATTTGAAATTTTAGAGTTAGTGACTAAATTATTTAGATATTTTCTCTATAAATAAGACTAGAGACCTCGGATTATTAAATATGTGTGTATTATGTGGGGTCAGAATCTAGCTAGGTGAAAGTAAACTGAATAATTAAGTGGTTGGGGGTAAGTCCAGGAGTTGTTAATTCAATGCCTGAATAGTGGCAGGAGGGATCAGATGAGGGAATTTCCAATGAGAGAAGATCATGAAGTGATTTGAAAGTAAAAATGGGGACTTAAGGCTTATAGTATTTAAAGGTTTTAATCAGTTTATGCATACAAGTTGGTTTGAATTCTGATCTTTTATTAACTAGTTTGTCCTTCTCAGGAAATCTAATGATTTTCAATAGTTCTAAGGAACATAACTAGCAACCAGTTCTATTATTTTTATAAATCACTGCCGATCCAACTATGGACCATCTAAGGTTAAAGTTAATATTTCGTCTTTAAGTTCCCATATTCTACATGATAATGAAGTGCTATTAGCCTTATGCTTGAGTCTAAATGATGACCTATGGTTATAGAACCTAAATTTCCAGGAGGATGAGCAACCAAGGTAGGTGAGAGTATTTGCTTCCGTAATTATTTCACAAGAGTAGACTATGTTTTTTGCTAGGCAGTTTCCACGTAAAGGACATGTTGTTGTTGCACAATTACACCCAGATTTATAATTGCCAGGCTGTCTAATGCTTGCCTGTGGAGGGTAACTGTTTATAAGAATTGTTATCTTGGTTACTTCTAGCGTAGTTAGAGTTTACACCTACACTGTCATTACTATTATTGTCATTACCTCTATTGGGAGTTGTTCAAAGTTTCACTACCCCTATTCTTTCCTCTGTTAATACTGGTGCTATATCTATTAGCCCTATCAACATTATTATTAATTATATTGGAATTGTGACTAGTATAATTATTGCTGTAATTACTGTTTGAGGTGGAACTGGTTATTCTATTAGTAGTAGCAGTATCGTTATTTAACCGGAAGTACTCTAGGATGTCGTGTATAAATGCATAGTGACTTTAATGAAAGGGAATAAACATAATGGTTATAATTTAAATAAGATTTATATAGGATCGACTTCTAATAAAATTAAATTACGAGTGGCTCAACATATGCACTCATTTAAGAATAGAAATTTGATTAATTCTACTGGCCTTAGTAAATATATTTGCAAACTTAAATCTAAAAATATTAACTACATTTTAAAATGGGAGATAGTTTGTAAGGTGAAATCCTATTGTATAGGTAATAATTGTTGTAATTTATGTAATAATGAATTTAAGTAGATATTTCATTATTATAATACTTTAATTAATTCTTTTGATGAACGAAAAATAACATGTAGACATAAATTACTTTATTTAT
>NC_068985.1:65553710-65555077 GCF_001194135.2 Octopus bimaculoides
CTGAAATTTACCATGAAAAACTCCAGCTAAATTTTAGATAACACTCGCACGATTTTCACTAAGAAAAAAATAAATCAGATTGTTTGCGTGGAATCAACTACCCTGGCTTGCTAATATACTACAAAACCCTTTATGTGGTCGGAAAAACGGGTTGGGTGTGGTGGAAGCCTCAGAAAGTTTAAATCACATCGGCCTTTTCCGTAAAAAGTGTTGGAGGGAAATAGGGAAATGACGTCATAAAAGCGAAAGAGATAGAGAGAGCGCAATTTCTTTTGAAGTTGGCATGTGTGTGTGTGTGTGTGTGTAATGTTGCTGGTGTGTGTATGTGTGTGAGAGAGAGAGAGAGAGAAAGAAAGAAAGAAAGAAAGAAAGTAAGAGAGAGAGAGAGATAACTGAAATTATTTTTATTTCCTTTTTATAGTGAGTATGCGAGACAGAAAGTGTGCTGAAGTTCTTTTGTTAGTTTGAGAGAGAGCGGTTATGTATGTATGCATGTATGTGTGTATGTATGAATGGCTACAGTGACACACACACACACACACGCAGGTTGTTATGTATGTGTGTGTGTGTCACATACATAACAACCTGCATGTGTATGTGTGTGTGTGTCACTGTAGCCATTCATACATACATACATACATACATACATACATACATACATAACCTCTCTGTTTCACACTAACAAAAGAACTTCACCACACTCTGTCTCGCATACTCACTATAAAAAGGAAATAAAAATAATTTCAGTTATCTCTCTTTCTTTCTCTCACTCTCCCTCTCTCTCACACATACACACACCAGCAACATTACACACACACACACACACACACACACACACATGCCAACTTCAAAAGAAATCGTGCTCTCTCTATCTCTTTCACTTTTACGACATCGTTTCCCTCTGTCTCTCCAGCACTTTTTATGGAAAAGGCCGATGTGATGTAAATAAACACACGTGGGTTAAGTGACAGCTTTGGCGCTGGTATCGTAAGATCACCTTTTACCCATTTATATTGTGTAATTCACTGACAAACTGTTACATACCTCTTTGTTTCATTGTTGTTAAATAAATGGATTATCAATAAAGTTTTGTCTTCGGCGTGAAATATAAATAAAACTCTTTCACTCCCAAAGTAGTATGTGAGTGTGTGTGTGTTTGAGTGAGAGAGGGGAGAAAGATGAATGATTTATAATAAATAAATGATTTAAAATAAATATATTTTAATTGTTGTGTGAGAAAGTATATATAATCTCATTATAAAATATAGTGTCTTTCAAAAACATTCTATATTTGAAACTATATCTCATGTTTAAGAAAAAAAAATCATGTTATATTTTCATTTTTCATGAACGCTGACACTGTCTTC
>NC_068985.1:65555301-65556845 GCF_001194135.2 Octopus bimaculoides
TAGAATGTTTTTGAAAGACACTATATTTTATAATGAGATTATATATACTTTCTCACACAACAATTAAAATATATTTATTTTAAATCATTTATTTATTATAAATCATTCATCTTTCTCCCCTCTCTCACTCAAACACACACACACTCACACACACACACATCCTGCCTTTTATATATAGGGATATATTACCTTCGAAACGCGGAGTAGATGAAACAGGGACAACTGAAGAAGGGGTATATTCTTTATGTTGCATGTCTCGTTTCTCTGTTTTTTTCGTTGTTTGAAAAAATGTTCGTTTTCTATGTTTTCGTTTTTCATTGTGTTCAACGTTTTTTTTTTATATTCTGTACCCATGTATGCATGTATATATAAATATATATGTAGGTATATACGCATATATATATGTATAGGGAGAATTCACAAAAAAACAACGGACGAAGACAGGTAGTGTAAACAACAAATGGATGTATTAGTATAACGCTTGAGAATAGAGAGAATATATATGTATATATGCATATATTTATATATTATTTATATCATATATGTATATATATATATATATATATAAGCAATACTAAATCTCTGAGCGAGGTATAAACAGTAGCTGCATGATATCCAGAAGTATATTTGCCACCTAAATGTGGCTAACCCTTAAGGGTTGATGCTACTGTAGCTTGTAGCCTCAAGAAGACATCTCCTCCAGCTGGCTATTGACACACTTTCTGTGCCCTATCAGTATTTGCAAAGGGAAGTCATCTTTCCCATCTCCAGCCTGACAGGATACACATGGACCCAAGTTTCTGGGTATTGACCTGTCATCAGCATGTGACAACCACCAGTTGGCAATGTGAAGTGGTTCTCAAGGCAAATATATATATACTTTTTCCATTGACGTAAAGTCACTGATCTTGGAAAAGTGGAAACAAGCAATACTAAATCTCTGAGTGAGGTATAAACAGTAGCTGCACAGCATCGTGAAGTACATTTGCCACTTAGATGTGGCTAACCCTTAAGGGTTGATGCTACTATAGCTTGTAGCCCCAGAAAGACATCTCCTCCAGCTGGCTATTGACACACTTTCTGTGTCCTATCAGTATTTGCAAAGGGAAGTCATCTTTCCTATCTGCAGCCTGACGTGATACACACAGACCTGAGTTTCTGGGTATTGACCCGTCATCAGCGTGTGACAACCATTGGTTGGCGATAGGAAGTAGTTCTCAATGCAAATATATATATATACTTTTTCCAGAAACTCGGGTCCATGTGTATCACATCAGACTGGAGATGGGGAAGATGCTACTGGGGCTACAAGCTATACAGTAGTATCAACCCTTAAGGGTTAGCCACATTTAGGTGGCAAATATAATATATATATATATTTATATATATATAAGAATTTACGAAAAAACAACAGACGAAGACAGGTGGTGTAAGCAACAAATGGATGTATTAGTTTAACACTCAGGAATAGAGAAACTCATTGATGTTTCAAGCCTACGCTCTTCAACTGAAAGGAACACAGAAAGAGATAAGGAGAGAAACAA
>NC_068985.1:65556945-65560307 GCF_001194135.2 Octopus bimaculoides
TCATCAATGAGTTCTTGAAACTTGGTTATTTTCCCTAAAACTATATATATGTATATGTATATTTTTTATAGTTTAATTCTTCTTAAAGGAACACTCAGTGCCCCTTCGTCCACCTCACCCACCCATCACCTACCAGCTTTCAAAAAGCTAAAATCTCCCAATCTTTCACTTTTGGCTGATGTTTCCCGCATGCATAGAATTCCACTGAAATAGTAGACTTAAAAAATACCAGACCACCACCAGAAAACACAATATGCTAGAAACAACAGGTAAACAATATTATTTCTGAAGAAACTTCCCTGCTTTCCAGAAAGCTAAAAGTGAAACATTGGAAGTGTGTAGCTTTTGAAAGTGATGAGGTAATGGGTAAAATTCTTACAGATTCGTACTCTCTGTTTTTTCTCCATGGAAATATGAAAAAAGTAAGAAATCAATTTGGTGTGGAGACGGAGAAAATGAAAATATTGAGAGCATGTTTTGTGGGTGAAATCTTAATCTCCTGTATCGCAAACATAAGAATCGGAAGAAATTTAGAAGAAAAAAAAGTGTGGAGGACAGAAATGTCATCTCAGACATGCTAGAAAGAAGAAGTAAAGGACAGGATATCTGGGAAAACTTCCTTTTAAGTTTATATGGAAGATCAGGTTTTTAAATACACTCATCACAAACACAAATTACACAATAGATAAAGATCATTTCAATTGGGTTTGAGCTGTAAATTTGCACGTGCACACTGCAAAAATTAACATAATTCTCACAGAAGTTTTATCTTGAGTGTGTGCATGCATGTGTGTATGTTAGAGGAAGTTATTTTATGGTATTATTTCATTTGAAGAAGTAAAGTTGTCAACTCAACATATATGGGATCAGATGATTGTTTGTTAATTTCCATAAAATTGTTTTAATTTCTGTATGCTTTGAAGAGAGCAGAAATTGAAAGAGAGGATAAAGTGAAAAGGCGACAATTTCTTTGAAGTGAGAGGAGAAAGTGTAAGATATACATGTATATGAAATGGACGTGTGTGTGTGTGAGAGAGAGAGAGAGAGAAAGAGAGAGAGAGAGAGAAAGAGAGAGAGAATAAGTGAGTGAAGGTATGTGTTGTGATGTATGAAATTTTTTGTATGTATGTGCAAGTGGCACTCACTTGCTCTCTCTCACACACACACATTATCTTTCATATACATGTACATAAAGAGTTGAAGTAAAGAATACGCACATCACCCATTTTCGGCATAACCCTAACCCTAGGCACCAGGAGTGCATATTCTTGACCTTCACCCATAAATACATATGTATGCGTCTTTTTTGTGCATGAGAGAGAGAGAGAGTGAGGCTATATTTCCTCATAACATATAGAAAAATGGATGTCTTTTAATTCAATTTTTTTGGTTGTGGCTTATTTTAATACAATATTTATGTGTACGTTTTCATAAATGTTTGTCTGAGTAGAATTCTACACATGTGCAAAACATCGGACAAAAGTGATAAATTAGAATCAAATCAAAATATTGTCTGAAAATGACCTCAAAATTGTACGACCCAACCTAGTTGCTGAGGTTATTTTAGTTGTTAAAAAGAGTTGCTGAGTCAAAAACATAGTTTATTTGGTAGATAGATAATAAGCAGCTTTCTTTATTATAATACACATGTGACTAATTCAGAGAAACATTGCTTTCATTATTCACACATCATCACTCTTGTAATGCAACACTTTGTAATTTTGGTTGAAATTGAAGGTGTTTAAGTATTTTAATTTTGTAATGAAACCTGCATGTTGTAGAGGAGTGTATTTGAAATAACTATAGCTGGTTATTGAGATAACGTAGAAAATAGGTAAATGAAAATAAGGTTTATTTAACATGTGTAATTGATTTGATTGTTCTGGAAGGCGGCAAGCTGACAGAATCGTTAGCATGCCAAGCAAAATGCTTGAGTATTTCGCCAGTTTTTACGTTCTGAGTTCAAATGCCCCCCAAAATTTCAGGCCTTGTGCCTATAGTAGAAACGATTTGATTGTTCTGGTCTTAACATCAGTTGATAAGAATAGAAGTCATTTGATGACACTCTTTTGTTTGTAATTGGCTATCCTGTTGCAGGTTCAATCCATGGAATATTGAAATAATATTCCATCTTGTCTATTCCACAGAATAAGAGTATACTGGAGAGCATCATAAGAGGGATAAGTCTGTGAAACATGTTTAAGGTTTTTATCTTGAACATGAATGAGAATATCATGATTTTCAATGGGATCACCAATCATAAGGATGGCTACTTCATTAGATGTGGGCTCATTAAAACAGCGTAAAATGTTCTTTACTATAGTTTACTATAGATGTAACAAATGCAAAAACACACACATACTCATAGAATTGATAATACTGAAAACAGTAAAACATACACACACGAAGTTCAAGCAAAATGAAATGTAATCAATATAGGTGCAAAACAGTTTCTGTAGCATTGTTATGCTATAAAAAAATGGAAAGTCACCAATTTAGCAAAAGTTAGTATGTGTCACCAATGTAAGAAAGTACAGAAAGTCAACATTTATTTGGAACATGTACTAAATGTTATAATTCATGATTGAATGAATGTCACAGTGAAGAAAGTGAAAGTCCAAGAAAATCCGGAAAGCATAATTCAATTTTTCATAGAAAAATAATTTACTTTACAATTTTGAAACGAATACTGAACCAAGTGTATAAAAAAGGAAGAAGCTGTTTTTGAACTGTGTAACATTATAGGCTGTAGAATAAATACTGAGTAATGCAGTAAAAAGCTTGCGCAACGTTGATCTTAAAACTGGTTAGAAGGAGTGGAATAACATTTCTGTAATTATATTGAGAGAGCCGCTGAGGCTTTCTACTTCACCAAGTTTCCAAATTTGTTATAATAACTAGAATAATCTTTTTTTTTACAGATATATTTGCAAGTATTATAAGTGGTGTTAAATCAGCCAAATCTTCATGAAAGTGAACGTTGTTATTTGTTTGAAGTCCAGGCCACAAGTTAACTTGCAATACCGGCATGTTTCACTGTTGGTGGAGGGGGGGAGTTACATACATAAACTAAGAGACACACACATACATTAATGCACACCTGAAGCCTATCTCTGTCCCTGTGTGTGTCTGCCTCTATCTTTAGATGTGTGTGTGTGTGTCAGTTGTCACAAAAATATATGTATACTGACAGACACGTACACCGTCACACACATATACTTGTCAGTCATCGAACGTACAAACACATATAGAAAATGTGACGTCATCGTCGTGGTGGTGGTAAAAGATGTCATTTACGATAGGTGACTAAAAGAAAAATGATAATCTTAAATTTTTGTAATACAAATAAGTGAATGAAAATA
>NC_068985.1:65560317-65564860 GCF_001194135.2 Octopus bimaculoides
TTAAATTTTTGTAATACAAATAAGTGAATGAAAATATAGTTTAGTTGGTAGCCAAAAGCTTACTGAATCTTTTGATATCCCATAAGTCAAAAACGGCAACTCGGTTTTGGAATGCATAAGGAACAAACGCGCACACGCACAGAGACAAACTCACTTTTATATAGATATAGATAGTAGATTACTATTTGGTCTAAAGGTTGCACCTGAAGTTTTTCAACAGGTTATTGATGCATTGTTAGCGAACTGTGAATTTGCAATTCCATACCTGGATGATATATTAATTAAAAGTGAATCTTGTGATCAGCATGTCAAGGATGTAAATTGTGTTTTTGAAAAAATAAGAAAATGTGGTTTTATGCTGAGTAAGATAAAATGTGAATTTTTTTACCTAAAATTAAGTATTTAGTACAAATTACCAACAGCAAAATAAAAATATGCCTCCTCTTACTAATGACCTTACAAGCTTTTCTAGGTCTAGAGAATTATTATCAAAATTATATACCAAATATGCATGAATTGGGAGCTCCACTAAATAATTTTCTAAAAAAGGATGTGAAGTGGAATTGGTCAAATAATTGTCAAAAGGCATTTGATGATATTTAAAAAAATATTAATATCGGATTTGTTGCTAGCTCATTTCAATACTGCAGCAGAGATAGTTGTAGCTTGACACATTCTGAATACGGCATAGAAACAGTAATGCTACATAAATATAAAGACAGTAATATGAAGGCTGTGGTTCATGCCTCATGTTCTCTGATAGCGGCAGAGAAAAACTATAGTCAAATAGAAAAAGAAGCTCTAGTGATCATTTTTGCTGTGAAGAAATTTCATAGATTTTTGCATGGTAGAAGTTTTTGGCTACAAACTGATCACCAACCATTATTATCAAATTTTGGTTCAAAGAAAGGAATTCTTACCCATACTGCAAATAGGTATCAACACTGGGATACAATATTGTTAAATTATGACTCTAAGATGGAGTATATACCATCCAAGAGGTTAGGCCATGCAGATTATTTATCAAGGCTAATTCCAAAAAATAAGAACTATTCAAAGATATCATGATTGCTGTGTTGCAAGCAGAAAATGAAATAAAAAAAGATTTTGTATAATGCCACTCGGGAGCTGCCAGTAACTGTTCAAGATATGAAATTAAAATCAGAGAATGACAAATTCATTGTAAAGATGAAAAAGAAAATAAAAATATACATCACACAAATATGAACCATTTTTCTCATTGTGATAATGTGTTGATGTACACACCAAGAGTTGTAATGCCAGCTGCACTACAAAAGCATGTATTAAGTGAATTTCTTATGGGACACCCAAGAATTTAAGGAATGAAATCAGTAATGAGTAGTTATGTGTATTGACCTACTATGGATCATGATATTGGCGAAATCCTGCAGAGGTTGTGCTCTTGCAGCAAAGTCACCACCAGTGAAATTTCAATCGTGGCCTAAGACAGACAGTCAGTGATCCAGGCTACATATAGATTTTGCTGGACAGTAAATGGCACGTATTGTCTGATCATAGTAGACAGCTATACCAAGTGTCTGGTGATATGTAAATGCAGTCAACCAATCTTAAAGGTAATAATAAGGTTCCTTCATGAACTTTTTGCGTGATACGGTGTTCTGGACACCATAGTGTTAGTTAACGGAAAGCAGTTTTCAGGGTATGAATTTAAAAACGTCTGTGAGAGGTATGCAGTCAATCACATCTCTATTCTGCTGTACTACCCGAGATCAAATGGGCAAGCAGAAAGGTTTGTAAATGCATTTAACTGAGCACTAAAAAAAATCAGGAAATGAATTAGGCAATGATGCAGCACAAATACAATTCTTACAGGTTTACAGGGTAACACCTAACCCAAACGCCTGTTCAGGCAAGTCACCCACAGAGTTAATGTTTGCTCTGATGATAAAATCAATTTTTGATAAATTGTTACCTACATAAAAAACTTATAGGGAAAACCCAAGTAACACAACAAAGTATTTTAATGTGGGCAATAAAGTTCATTTCAAAATATATAAGAATGGAAGACAAGGCTGGGAGGATGGTATAGTGACAAAAAGAATAGGCAGTATGATGTACATAACAAAAGGTCGAGTAGGAGAGCACAAACCACATTTGAGCCAGTTGAAGACAAGACATAGCGAAGAAAGAGAAGAAATACTGATGGAAATTTGTTATGATTTGTTCAATCTTCCAGCACCAAAAGAGGTTGGACCTAGCCAGATCAGCAATAGAAAACGTAAGCAAACAGGACTAGAAATAGTCCCTAAGCGAAAGAAGTATTAAAACTTCTGAGGAAATTAAAATCTCAAAAAAGGGGAAGGTGATGATGAAAAAAATATAGAATAAAACTAAATAAACAATTTGCACTTCCTACAGAAGTCAAATCTCAAAAGGGGAGATGTTATGGCAAGAATCATGATACCCCTTGTGAGAATGGACTAGCCAAACTCGTATAAGTAGCAGTGTGTTTGCCTGAGAGCAAGAGATGAGAAATCACAGGAAGTTGAAAGGTGTCATTCGTGAGTTCATGGAGTCTCAGGAAATTGTTGAGAAGTAGTTATAGTTCGTTGAGAGTTGTTTGGGATTGGTTATAGGCAGACACAAAAGAGATCATGAAGCACTGAGCAGAGCATTTTTCAAATGATGAAGAACTGATCAACAACCTACCACAGAGTACGATCTGTGTAGAACTGTCAGTTGCTCCATCAAATGCTGAGATAAAAAGACCATAAAACAGCTCATGAATGGAAAGTCATCTGGGAACAATGGCATACCAGCCAAGATATATAAATGTGGTAGCAATCTCCTGCTGAACAAATTACATGAACTCTTTTCCTTAATCTGGGCATCAGGATCAGTCCCACAGGAGTTTAAAGATACTTCTATTGTTCCTCTTTATGAGCACGAAAAAAAGCAGATGTGACTGTAACAATCATAGAGGTATTTCCTTTTTGTGTTGCTGAGGAGATCCTTGGAAGAGTTATCTTAAACAGACTAAATGATGCCCTTGCCAGCTTAGTGTCGCCTGGATCTCAGTGTGGCTTTTGGGCTGGTAGAGGCACAGTGGATATGATTTTTAGCCTGAGGCAACTGCAGGAAAAGGCTTGTAAGCACAACCATGACCTTTTTGTCAGTTTTGTAGATCTAACTAAAGCTTTCAACACCATATCTAGGGATGCTCTTTGGGTTGTTCTAAGAAAGTGAGGTGTTCCCAAAAAGATGCTCAAAGTTGTCATTTCTTTCTATCAAGGGATGATGGCTTCTGTTAGATCTAACAGGGAAGTGTTGGATTCATTCACACTAGGCTGTGTTCTTGCACCACTCTTATTTGTTTTATACTTCTCCATCATGTTGGAAACAGCATTTGAGGGTGTTAAAAGAGGAGTAAACTTGGAGTACAAAACTGGTGGTGACTTCTTCAACCAACAGTGCTTCAAAGCAAAAACTAAGACTTTACTGCAAACAGTTCAAGATTTGCTCTTTGCAGATGATTGTGCACTTGTAGCACACACTCTTGAGAACATGCAATGGATTCTAAATAACTTCTCATGTGCATCGAACGCTTTTGGTCTGACCATCAGCATCAAGAAAACTGAGCTTGTCCTTCAGCCCATTCATAATCATCCTCCTGCTGTTGCCCCTACTATATATGCTGATGGGATAGCATTAAAAACTGTTTCCACCTTCACTTATCTTGGTTCCATTCTGTCCAATGATGCTAAGATGTATAAAGAAATTGATTCCAGAATTTGGAAGGCTAGCTCTGCTTTCAGTAAGCTTTATCACAAGCTTTGGAACAGCCATGACATATAATTGAAGATGAAAGTCACTGTATATAAGTCAGTGGTTTTGAGATTATTGCTTTATTGTGCTGAATCTTGGACTCTGTACCAAAAACACATCAACCAGCTTGCTGCTTTCATATGTGATGTTTGTGTACTATCTCCAACATGAGACTGAGTGACCATATTCGTAACAGTGAGGTGCTAACAAAATACAACATATGAGATAATAAAGCCATCGTCATCAAAATACAGCTTAGATGATCAGGTCATCTTTCACTTGTGAGTGATATCAAAATTCCAGAGTGACATTTCTTTGGCCAATTCCCAACAAGAAAGTCAGCTGGAAGGCTACTCTTGTGCTTCAAAGACAATCTGAAGTGATGCAACATTCCCTTTTCTTCCTGGGAAAACAAAGCATCAGAATGCAGGACCTGGTGCCAGTCCTGCTTCTCCTCAGTTCAAACATTTTTAAGCAAAGTCAATTCCAACATCAGGACCAACTTCGTGTAAGCATGAAGGTATGCTGGCAAAACGCTGCTCCTCTAAATGGAAACCTTACCTGCCTGTCATTGTGGTTTTGTGGCATGAAGCAAAGCTGTCCACCCAAGAAAACACATAGTAAATGATCCACAAGGACTCAAGCAAACTGAGTCCTCAACTTGTTCCATTTGCCAAAAGGTTTGCAAGGCATCAGCAGGCCTCAAGAGACACATTCATGTCCATAGAACACAGTT
>NC_068985.1:65570280-65572619 GCF_001194135.2 Octopus bimaculoides
GAACAAACACAGACACACAAACACATACACACATACATATATATATACATATATACGACGGGCTTCTTTCAGTTTCCGTCTACCAAATCCACTCACAAGGCTTTGGTCGGCCCGAGGCTATAGTAGAAGACACTTGCCCAAGATGCCACGCAGTGGGACTGAACCCGGGATCATGTGGTTGGTAAGCTAGCTACTTACCACACAGCCACTCCTACGCCTACATATATATATATATGTATATATCTCATCATCATCATTATCATCGTTTAAAATTTGTTTTCTATGCTGGCATGGGTTGGACGGTTTGACCGGGTCTGGGAAGCCAGGAGGCTGCATGAGGCTCCAGGCTGATCTGGCAGTGTTTCTACAGCTGGATACCCCTCCTAATGCCAACCACTCCAAGAGTGTAGTGAGTGCTTTTTACGTGCTACCAGCACAGGGGCCAGAGGAGACTGGCAATGACCATGATTGGTTGGTACTTTTTATGTGCCACCAGCACGGGGATCATAACTACAATTTCCATTTGATTTTGATTTCGATATACTTGATTCAATAGTTCTCGTCATGCACAGTATGTCATCCTAGCACAGCATGTCACCCTATAATCCAAGCTACTTTTGAGTAAGCTGGGGTTGGTTATGTAACACTTGTGTAGGTTACAGCTGTGAACCCATTTTATTTGCCGAGTCTTCTCAATCACAGCATATCTTCAGAGGTCTTGGTCTTTCCTCATTGTCTCTGCGAGGCCCAGCATTCGATGAACCACCTCATCCCGTGTCTTCTTGGGTCTACCTCTACCCCAGATTCCTTCAACTGTTTCAAAGTGGCACTTCTTCACACAGCTCTCCTCATCCATTCGCAGTACATGACCATACCAGTGCAAATGTCTCTCTTGCATGCCACAGCCAATGCTTCTTATGTCCAAAATTTCTCTCAGGGCATTTACACTCTGTCGTGTGAGCACACTGACATTACACATCCAGTGGATCATGCTAGCTTCATTTCTTTCGAGCCTACACGTGTCCTCAGCAGTCACAACTCATGTTTAACTGCTGTGAGGCATGGCAGTTCGCACACAGGCATCGTACAATCTACCTTTCACTCTGAGTGAGAGGCCCTTTGTCACCAGTAGAGGTAGAAGCTTTCTAAACTTTGCCTAGGCTATTCTTATTCCAGTGGTAACACTCTCTGAGCATCCACCCCCACTACAGACGTGGTCACCTAGTTAGTGGAAGCTATCAACTACTTCTAGTTTCTCCCCCTGGCATGTGATGGAATTCGTTTTTCTGAGATTCTGTGGTGTTTATTGCCCCTGTGCATCTGCCGCATACGAAAGCTATCTTCCGGGTTAATCTTCCTTTGATGTTGCTGCACTTCTTATATATCCATAGCTTACACTGGGTACATCTTATGGTGTTTCAACCTACACCTTTTCTACAGATTGAGCAGGGCCACCTACCAGAAGGGGTGTGTGATGTATTCACCTTCCTACATACTAGAACTTTGGTCTTTGCAACATTGACTCTAAGGCCCTTTGATTCTAAACCTTGCTTCCATACCTGAAATTTCTTCTCGAGTTCTGGTAGTGATTCTGCTATGAGGGCCAGGTCATCAGCATAGAGTAGCTCCCAGGGGCAGCCTGTCTTAAATTCCTCTGTTATTTTCTGGAGGACTATGATGAATAAAAGGGGACTGAGGGCTGATCCTTGGTGGACCCCTACTTCTACCTGGAATTCTTCACTATACTCATTGCCAACCCTAACCTTACTAACGGCATCTCTGTATTGGGCCTGTACAGCCTTTATAAACCATTCATTAATCCCCAGTTTCTGTATCACCCACCAGATAAGGGATCGGGGGACCCTGTCGAATGCTTTCTCCAAGTCTACAAAAGCCAAGTATTGGGGTTTATCTTTGGCTGGCTATTTCTCCTACAGTTGCTGCACCAGGAATACAGCATCAGTGGTGCTTCTACCTGGCACAAAACTGAACTGCATCTCATATAAGCAGACTCTCTCCCTAATTTAGTTGGGCTATGACCCTCTCTGTGACCTTCATCACCTGATCCAAGAGTTTGATACCCTTGTAGTTATTTCTATCTAAAGCATCACCTTTACCCTTGTAGCAGTTGACTATGGTGCTGCGCCAGTCATTGGTTATGACTCCCTCATGAACTACCTGGTTTACAATGCGGGCAACTAGGCCATAGCCCACACCACCAGATATTTTAAGCATCTCAGCAGTGATTCCTGATGGGCTGGGGACTTTTCCTGGCTTCATACCCTTAAATGCTTTATCTACCAGGGTGCTGTCTATTAGGATAGCTGGTCCCTCTACTG
>NC_068985.1:65572719-65573212 GCF_001194135.2 Octopus bimaculoides
CCTAGCCAACGCTTCTTGTGGCTTCTTCGTAGCCGGGACCACACCGCTACTCTCAGCTTCAGGAGATCCGCACTCAGACGTCGGAGTACCACGTGATGACGTAGCAACAGCACCCACTTCAGGTATAGCGACCTCAGGCTCGGCAGCACAAAACTTCTTAACGCGCTCCGTCCTCTCATTGGGCCTTTCGATCTGCTGCTTACCACATACGACATCACTACTCAGTCCGCGGAACTCCTCCCGCATCCTTTGTTGTTCCCTCCTGAATTCAGCGAAGCTCTCCCGCATCTGCTGTTGCTCTTCCCTGAATTCAGCGAAGCTCTCCCTCTGCTCTTCCAGCATCCTCACAATCAAGGCCAGGGATACTTCCTCCCTCCCAGCCTGACTCTTCGCACGCGCACCCTCCGAAGCCATGATGAACAACCAACTCACTGCAGCAATTTATAGATCCCACTTCTGACACCAATTTTGTTACGAACGCCCGCACGCAAAG
>NC_068985.1:65573506-65574048 GCF_001194135.2 Octopus bimaculoides
TATTCTTCATCTTCATCTCTGTACAACTGCTTCATCTCTCTGGGACTCTATGCGTTTCTGCTGACCATAGCTTTCTGTCTGTCAGACTTATTCTTCATCTTCATCTCTGTACAACTGCTTCATCTCTCTGGGACTCTATGCGTTTCTACTGACCATAGCTTTCTGTCTGTCAGACTTATTCTTCATCTTCATCTCACTCGACTGGCCCCATCTCAACGGGCAAACTGCTGTCTCCCAACCGCTCTGGCTGGCTGCTACAACCCAACTGCCTCGGCTGGCTGCTACCGCTCGACTGCCTCTGCAGGCTGCCAGAACTCCACTGGCAAAATTCTCTGCTAATTCCAATTTCTGTCCTCCTATTCATCACAAATACCATAGCTCATTGTCCTCCTTTACCCCCTGCCTTTTTTTGAACTTTCGCTGACAGGAAAGGGGCAGCTGTGGTTGCCGACAAGACAAAGGAAATACCATTCTCCCCAACTGACCAGAGTACGGGTGCAAAACCCAGCCCGGGAGATAGGGATATAATGCTAATTGTATTT
>NC_068985.1:65574058-65585846 GCF_001194135.2 Octopus bimaculoides
ATACCATTCTCCCCAACTGACCAGAGTACGGGTGCAAAACCCAGCCCGGGAGATAGGGATATAATGCTAATTGTATTTTCGGTCGTCGCATCAATATATATATATATGTAAGTATATATATGTGTATGTATATATATAAGTGTGTGTGTATGTGTACACATATATGTATATATATAAGCTTGCAAGGAATGAAGCCAGTATACTCTGCTGGATGTGTAATGTCAGTGTGCATACACGAAAGAGTGTCAGCTCCTGTGCAGGTGGCACATAAAAAACACCTTTGAGCCTGAATGTTGCCAGTACCGCCTGACTGGCCCTTGTGCCGGTGGCATGTAAGAGCACGCACTACACTCTCAGAGTGGTTGGCGTGAAAAAGGGCATCCAGCTGTAGAAACTTTGGCAGATCAGATTGGAGCCTGGTGCAGCCTTCTGGTTCACCAGTCCCTTGTCAAACTATCCAACCCATGCCAGCATAGAAAGCAGACGTTAAACGACGACGATGATGATGATGATGTGTGTGTGTGTCTGTGTCTGTTTTTTTATTCTTCTACATGTTTCAGTCACTTGACTGCAGCCATGCTGGAGCACTGACTTAAAAGGTTTTAGTCGAAGAAATCAACTCCAGGACTTATTCTTTTAAGCCTAGTACTTATTCTATTGGTCTCTTTTGCTGATCTACTAAGTTACAGGGATGTAAACACACCGACATCAGTTGTCATGCAATTGTTGGTGGGGGGGGGCAATCACAGACACAAAGACATACATAAATATACATACATACATACATACACATCCATACATAAATATATATATATTTATACGACAGGCTTCTTTCAGTTTCTATCTACCAAATCCACTCACAAGGCTCTGGTTGGCCTGAGGCTATAGTAGAAGACACTTGTCCAAGGTGCCATGCAGTGGAACTGAACCCAGAATCATGTGGCTGGGAAGCAAGCTTCTAACCATACAGCCATATATATAAGAAAATTTAAATAAATAAATAAAAATAAGTAATTTGATGCTGTGTGCAAGAGAGAAAAGTGTGCTGGT
This sequence comes from Octopus bimaculoides, assembly GCF_001194135.2. Classification (NCBI taxonomy): domain Eukaryota; kingdom Metazoa; phylum Mollusca; class Cephalopoda; order Octopoda; family Octopodidae; genus Octopus; species Octopus bimaculoides. Next base: position 65,575,109 of record NC_068985.1, read on the forward strand.
TTGGTCATGTGAGGCCGACAGCTCCATAATGAAGTGCCAATCTCTCAAAATAGATGAAACACGTGGAAGTAGGAGACCCAGAAAGACATAGGACGAATTATTGAAGAATGACCTTAGGGCACTGAACTTTTCAGATGAAATGACAAAGGACTGGGATGCCTGGTGCCTTTCTGTACTCAAGAAGACCTATGCTCCACAGTAGATGTGTTAAGTCTTGTTCCCCTGTTAGAGAGGATTGATCAGCAAGAGTCCTGTGCTGGTGCCATGTAAAAAGCACTCATGCCCATGTGGTTCCATGTAAAAGCACCCAAAAGAACCATGCCAAATCAAACTGGAGCCTGGTGCAGCTGTCCAACTTGCCAGCTCTGATCAAACTGTCCAACCCATGGCAGAATAGACAACAGATGTTTAATGATGATGATGATAATGAATATGATGATGATGAAATAACTTTAAAATAGTTAAATCTGCAAGTGAATTGTAACAAAAAATCTCAGTGGTAGCTACAGTGATGTCACAGCAACCACTGACATGACACAATTAGTTGTGATTGTAATAATGCAACTAAGCCATGGTTGTAGTGGCATAGATCAGTGGGTTCTTATGGCAAAACTTGGTTCAGTATTGAATGAACTGAAATAGTTAAGAGATGGTTGTAATGACACAGCTCAACTGTGGTTATAATGAAACACCTTGGTTGTGTTTTAATAATGCAGGTGGGTATTGAATGTAATGAGACAGTATAGATAGTTGAAATGAAATCTCAGTGATAGCTGTAATGTAATAACTCAGTGTCAGTTGCAATGAAATAGCTTGGTGGTGGTTATAATGATGCAGGTGTTGGTTGTAATGACACAGACATATTGTGGTTCTAATGAAATATTTCACTATTGACTGCAGTGAGAGCTTAGAAGTTTTTGTAATGTCACAACTAAGTAGTGATTGTAATGAAATAGCTTAGTAATGGTTGTACTGATAAAACTTTGTGGTGATTTTAATTAGAGAGATCAATAGTGGTGGCTGGAATGACTTGGCTATTATATACACAGTATTGATTATATTAAAATTATATGCACATTGTTGATTATATGAAAACAGCTCAATGTTAGTTGAAAAAAAAAATGGCTAGGTGATGGTTGCAATGACACAACTGAGATGCAATGGTTGCCACAGCACAACTCTTTAATGGTTATAATGACTAAGCTCATTAGTGGCTGTACAGATTCCTGCTCTTGCTGGAATGACAAGTCAGAGGGGCTTATAAGAAATCACCTTAGCTATGAGAAAACTGTCTCTGTCTCCTGTGTCTTTGCTCTGGATTCTTTGCTGTGAGCCAATTCTTTTGAAATCATGGCCAAATCAGATTCCTTTTGTCTTTGTTGAAGTTCATTGTCATGATGAAACCAACACTCTCCACACAGAAATTTTCTTCAGTTTTTAGACTTATTATTCTCTCATTCAATTGCTCATTTCTTACTTTTTTGTTGTGCTTTCACTACACAAATATTCACATGTAGTTGCATCCAGTTTGGATTACTGCATGTAAGAAAGGGTACCCAAAAGTAACCAGAAATTTTTTCTGTGGGACAAGCCTGTTGTAGTCCAACCAGGCTTCCACCACTAGAAGCCACTTGATGCGCTCCTCTTCGTCAGTCTGCCAAGTGGCAGTGGCATGTGAAGTCATAATGCCATGTAGTGTGTCTTTGTTTTGCTGTGCTTCTTCCCTGTTCATCAATTTTTCAATGGCTGAAACGAAGGAACAGCATGCTACAATGAAATTCTGTTTTCTGCCAGGGAAAATGGCAGCTGAAACAGTCGTCATGCTTCAAATAGCTTGCAAGGATGCTGCCATGAGCAGAACATATGTTTATCAGTGGTTTTCATGCTTTAGGAATGGTCACTTGTCACTTGAAGACCAACCTCGTTCAGGGCGACTATCAACCTCCCAAACAAATGAAAGCATCACAAAAATTCTTGAACTAATCTTGGAGGACCGTCACTGAACAACTAATGAACTTGATATGACTGGTGTGTCCTGGAGCTCCTGCCAATGAATTTTGAACAAGGAAATGTGAATGAAAAGAGTTGCAGCAAAAGTTGTGGCTCACTTGCTCACAAAAGATCAAAAGCAATCACAACTGAATGCGTATTGTGAACTTAAAGAATAGTTGGAAGTTGATCCAGACCTTTTTCCAAAGGTCATCACTAGAGACGAAACCTGGTGCTATGGCTACAACCCATAAATGAAGCAGCAATCAAGCAAGTAGAAGCAGTCGATGTCACCACACCCCAAAAAAGCACATCAAGTGAAGTCCAATGTCAAGACAATGCTGATTTGTTTCATCAATGTGAAACGAATTGACCACACAGAATCTGATCCTTCTCATCAAATTGTTAGCCAGACATTTTACATGACAGTTCTGAAGCATTTGCAAGATGTGATGAGATGTAAACATCCCAACGTGTGGCATAGTGGAGAGTGTTGGTTTCATCATGACAATGCTCTTATGCACTCTGCTTTGAGTGTGAGACAGTTTTTGATAAAAAATGGCATGATCCTGCTTACCCACCCTCCCTATTCACCCAGCCTTGCTCCCTGCAGCTTTTTTTGGTTCCCCTGAATGGAAAAAATCCTTAAAGGAAAATGTTTTTTCAGATGTGGAAGAGGTGAAGAAAAAATGATGGAGGTGTAAAAAGATGTCACTTTGCAAGTGTTGCAGGACTACTTCAAACAGTGGAAAATACGTCTGGACCAATGCATTGCTTCAAATGTAGAATAATTTGAAGGCAGTAAAAGTATAAACATGTATAAAAACATGTAAAAGTAAAAACAAGTAAATAAAATAATATTGCAAAATTCTGGTTCCTTTTGAGTACTCCCTCGTATGGTCCATGTAAAATCTATTTTGGAAAAAGTAAAAATTGAATGTAGCACATTATTCTGTGAATATATAAAATCAGAAAGACAGTCCCCTCAAGTTGAATATTTTCATTTTAAACTTCACAAAAGTATAATCTCTTTCTCTCTCTCTCTTTCCCTCCCTCTCTCTCTCTCTCTCTCTCTCTCTCACACACACACACACACACTCTCTCATACCCTAGCATGGCCACAGCCTTAGGGCTGAAATGTATAAAAAAATAAAAGAATATAAAAATGCGCGCGCGCGCGCACACACACACAAACACACATACACACGCGCGATTCTGGAAGGAAAGTTCTTTCCTTTTTAACCTTGCTCATGAATTGTTTCACATCTTAATGATGCAAGAGAAATGAGGTAAATTATAGGATATCATCCAGAATTGTAGTGGGGTAAATATAAACTTGGAAATTTTTTGCAACATATAAATAGTTAATGGCATTGATGTTTTGTTTTATGATCCAGAAAGTGAATCTACTGCAGTTGGTAGAGATCATCATTTGCCGGAAACTTCAGTAGTAAAGTGAAAGTGAAAGAATTGTTTTCTTTGAAATGAATTAAAAGTTATACAAATCTGATGGTAATTGTAACATCCAATTGTTTGTAAAATGCTTTCTGATTTAGTTTATTATGAATTTTTAAATAATATACTAAAATATAAATTTTTAAAAATGATACACCAAAATATAAAAATTAAACAATAATATTGTTGAAAACATTTAACAAATTCCTTTGTGTTATTATTGCCAAGAAAATTCCTGCAAATATGTATGAAAAGCCCAATATTTGATTCTCCAATTGTTTTTGTGTTGATAGATTGATTTACAGTTTCATGATTTGATAACTACTGATAGGCATGCCATCAATAAGTTACAGTGCGGGTGTCTGACAACACATGATCAATGATGAATGACAATAATGTCACAGCACTTCAGTCAGGGACACAAGGATACACTTAAGTCTGTTGTACTCCACCATGTCAACAATCTAGTTACTCTCAATAATGACCACAATGGTATATATGCATATATATATATACTAGTAATGCATCCTGGCATTGCCCGGGTGTTATGGCCTACAGCCACATTGTATTATTTGTTCCTTTCTTATGGGCAGAATTGGCACACAAGGAGTATGAAGCAAACAACTCTTCTTTATAAACATGTTTTTCTGTCATTTTCTGATGAACAATGTTGCAGTTTCCATCTACAAGATTTAGTTACAAGTCTGTGGTTTGTCTAGGGCTATAGTAGAAAACACTTGCCCAAGGTACCATGCAGAGGGACTGAATGTGGAACCATGTGGTTGGAAAGCAATCTCTTCAACCACAGTCCTTCTTGCACCTAATATGTGTGTGTTTACATTTGTTGTTAAATCGAGTATTGTGTCTCATGTGTCTCAAAGTTAGCAGTTCATCAAGTAGAGATCTATAAAATAAATGCCAGATTGAAATATGTACTGTGGTCAGTATGACCAATTAAATTTTTGAAAGTGATACCCCATCATGGTGACAGTAGAAAGACTAAATCCAGTAAAATAATGTTTAAAGACTTAATGTCTTCAAATCTAAGGTGATATAATACTAACCACAAGATAATGAGTTCAAAACTTTATATTGAACTTTCACTCTATACAATAACACTCTATGTACATCTCAGTCTCCTTGACTTCCAACAATTAACAATTGTAATTTGAAGTTGAATGGTTAGCAGTAAGAAAGATGTCCAGATTTCTTTTAAAAATCATTGTGCAAAATATTCTGAGAAAAAGTTTTTTTTTCTTTTCACCACAACAACACATACACACACACAGGTGTGTCTGTGGTAACTTGAACTACTACAAATAGCTGCCAAATCTCTCTTAAAACACCCTTTCATCAAAAGAAAAACACAGATTTAGAGTATTTCAGGAAGAAAAAAAAAACTATGCTTTGGGTCTGCTACATCAGAGGCAACTCTGGGCTAAACAAAACACAGACAAACATATTTCACATTAAAAGATTATCTACTAAATATTAGTAATAAATTTGATAGTATATCTTCAAAGTTTCATTCCCTAGTAAACTCCTGTATTTTAAGCATTTTCTCATATGCTTTATCTAAGACATAGCTTGTTCAGGTAGAGTTGCCTCCCTTAGCTAAAGACCTCAAAATTGTGTAACCCGACCTCATTCTTGAGGTTATTTTTGTAGTAAAAAAGAGTTGTGCAAGAAACTTTATTTGGTAGCCAAAAGATTACTGAATATTTTGAAACCTCATGCGTCAAAATCAGCAACTCAGTTTTTGAATCCGTAAGGAACATATGTGCGCGCGCACACCCACACACACACACACACACACACACACACACACACACACAAAGTTATAAGGTTAAAGAATTAAGGTTAAGAAAATATGTGTTAAACACTGTATCAAAACCTCACTCACGTGCCCCATCACACCCACACCACAGGACATACAAATCCAAATGTACATTGACACCCACAGTCTCACATGTCTGCAGACAAGTACACTTATACACTAATGCAATTATACACACACACATTCATACACAGATATACATATGTACACATCAGTATACACCAGAGTGACGTTAGTACTAGAATATTTCATTATGTATATTATAAACAAATAAGCATTATTATCATCATCATCATTTAACGTCTGTTGTCTGCTGGCATGGGTTGGACGGTTTTACCAGGGCTGGCAAGCTGGAAGGCTGCACCAGACTCCAGTCTGATTTGGCATGGCTTTTATGACTGGATGACCTTCCTAACGCCAACCAAGTATACCTAACTCTACATGATTACTCTGGATTGTAAGCAATGGCTGTACAATAAAAGTCTTCAATGATTTGCTATCTTATAAATGCAAATCATCTGAGGTTCTCTTTAATGCTATAAAAACCAGAGATAAGTGCTGGCATTATAGATCCTCAAGATTCAGTAAAGGATTATGTTAAACAAAAATATTGATAGGAAACCTATTTTTAAGGTTTGGTTGATGGTTGACAGCTGAGTAAAGCATTTTGTCATCACAATATACCATAAATTTGTTGCTATTATAAATGACAATTTCCCTGTCAGGTTTTAGAAAGTAAATGCATATACTCTCTTACTTTGTAACATAAAGTAATAGTTCTTTTACTCCTTGTGGCTATTTTTCATTATTTTATTAATATCAGCATCAGCAGTAAAATAATTTCTGTTTAGTATGATGAGAAGGAGTTTAGTCTTGGTATTACTAAGAGCACATTAGGCCATTTTGCAGTGAACTATCCTATTACATCTACAATTAATGGTGTTCTTCGAGAGTGTATTTCTTAGGTGCATGGCTAATTTATAAGGTGGAGGCAAGGAAGTGCAGTTGATACAATTGATATCATTTTGGTAATTACTTTATCAACTTCAAAAGGATGAAAAGTAAAGCTAAGGTGGAAGAATTTTAAATTTGGACACCGAGACATTGGATTAGATCAGTTAATGTACCAAGATTGTTTCTTTACTCACTCAGGCATTTCTACTGCCATAATATGGTGTAATAATGGGGTTTTTTAGGTATGGAGTTTAAAATGCATAGACAAGAAGAAGAAATTAGAAGTTGTAACATTCATGCCCTTCCCAAAATTATAATACTTCTTTACTCCTGGTGTTTACTTTTTGGAATCTGACAGAGAAACTGCAATAATCCTCTGGCTGTTGTTGGTGTCACACAATTGGTACCTGTTCTGGTGACATATAAAAAGCACCTTTTGTGTATTGGGCCTCGTTGAGGCAATATGGCCAATGCTGGTGTTACTTAACTAGCACCCATGCTGGTGGCACGTAAGAAGCATCCTTTGAGTGTTGGGCCTCACGGAGGCAATGACATATGACCGAGACCTTTGGCAATATTCTGTGCTTGAGAAAAAGACCCATCGAGCCAAGTGAAATCATAGTCATGGAAGATACTGGAGTCACACAACTGGCACCTGTGCCAGTGGTATGCAAAAATACCCATTTCACTCTTGGATGTTTGGCATTAGGAAAGTCATCCAGCCATAGAAACCATACTAAATCAGACTGGAGTCTGGTGCAGCCCCTCAGATTACCAGCCCTAGTTAAACCATCCAACCCATGCCAGCATGGACAACAGACATTAAATAATGATGAGGAGGATGATGAAGAATTATCAGTCATAACAGCAAAAGATTTATAATGTGCATGTTATTAGTGGCTCTCAATCATAAGGTCATGAGTTCAATGCCTAGTGGCACATTGTGTCCTTGAGCAAGACACTTTATTTCATGTTGCTCCAGTTCACTCAGCTAGCAAAAATAAGTAGTATCTGTATTTCAAAGGGCCAGCCTTGTCACTTTCTGTATCATGCTAAATTTCCCTGAGAAATACATTAAGGGTACATGTGTCTGTGAAGTGCTCAGCCACTTGCATGTTAATTTCACAAGGAGGCTGTTGTGTTGATTGGATCAACTGGAACATTTGTTGTTGTAACTGACAGTCTCAGTTATTTCTGTTACTAACAAAGTAATTATATTTTTTATAAGTTTATCATAGATGGTGCCCATAACTTTCACAGGTACCAGTGAATTGAAGCCCAGTTAATGTTTTTAAGGAAAATGTGGGTGGAAAATATGGAATTCCAATTGGTTATAGTTCTAGGAAGGGAGGACTGGTAAATTGCTATGTGGTAGTAAAACCACATACAGACAACTATAAGTATTTTTTGTCATCAACTGATCTGGTCTCACTAGATCAGTCTTGCAGATTACAAAATAAAGATTAAGTTTATAGTAATTCTATTTTTAATTTTAAAAAGTTGTCCTTTTTTCAGATTAAATGTGTTCTTGTTGGTTTTGACCAGCACATCAGCTATATGAAAATATTGAAGGCAGCCAGTTACATCAAAAAGAAAAAATGCTTATTCATAGCTACTAATGAAGATTCTAACTTACCAATACCTGGAGATGTTATTATACCTGGTAAGTTGACTTTTTTTTGAAATTTGTATGAATTTTATTTATGGAGCACAAAGAAAACTCTCTATAATAATATTTCAGAGAAGTTAAATATCAAATTGACTTTTAAAATTTTTCATATATTTGACTTTCATTATTATACTAAAGATAGACAAAATGCTTTGTGGTATTTAAATATACCCCTTTACATTCTAAGTTCAAGTCCTTTCAGGACTACGTCAAATAATTTTCCTCAAAATTTGTGTGCCCATATTGAAAACATGATAGAAATATTTAAAAGTCATAATTTGATGTTAGGTAATTGTTGCTGATGCTCTAATAACTATAATCTTTACAAGTTTGTCCAGACAAACATGACTTATGCAGTTGATATTCAGTCTGAACTGCTATAAGTCACTGTCTATAGAAAAAAAAAATATTTGGTAAAAAGGAAATTTAAGAAATACTATTTCTGAGGAAGAATGATTGAAAAACTTAAATTGTTTAGTGTAGAGTTTGTGGTAGTGTGAGACACAGTAGGGTAAACAAGAAGCGGAAGAGATGGCTGCATTGTGTTCTATGCTGGTTGATTGTTGAGAGCAGATATTATTGTAGTGGAAGATGAGACAGAAAAGAATAGTAGCTTTTTATAGCTGTAGGCCACATTGTATAGTTGTTGGTTACACTGATAATGGAAGAGACACTGTCAAGACTTATTGCTTTATTGTGTTTGAGAGAGTGGAGAAATTTTAGCACTTGGGGACTATATGTACATGATGGTGAGATGTAAAGTGGAGGAGAATTGTGTGCATGGAGTTGGAAGTGAAATTAGCAGCAAATGCAATGGCTTAATTAACAGTAGTTCTATTAACAAACCGTTTTTGTTCAGGTATAGTAAGGTTGAAAGAACTGGGAAGGTTAATAGTGACCCCTTTGACAAAGCATCAGAAGGCCCAACTGCAATTAAGGAAGCAAAATAGCTCTTAGATTATGTAGTGCACAAAGTTTCAGTTGCTTCTCAAATGTGATGGTATGTTCCACCTGATATTGAAGGCAGTGGTCTTTCCATGTACAGCTGTAAGTATTTCTTTTGGGAAGTTTGGAGTCTGAGCTCTGGTTATGTGGAGAATGTGGTGAGACATACTTTGCAGGATGATATTAGTCATACATTTTACCATGTTGGGTGAGTTGCTGTCACTGCAACTAGTTAGATAATTTGAAATGGCAGAGGATATAGGGCAGTAAGAGTTTTCTGCATTAAGATCTGAATAAGTTTCCCTTAGTCAGACAATTTGATAATGGCTGAGTAATATTTGGGTTTGGAGGTGTGAAAAATGTCTATAGTTTTAGTTTGAGTGTCTTTGTCCTGGATGTTGTTAAGTGAGTGTATCAACTAGTGCAAACAGATTAACTGATCATTTTAGGAACATTGGACTTCTCAGTATTCCAAATTTAGTCTTTCATTACCAAGGGAAATAATTTTTTTTTTGTCTAATCAATGAAAAGAAGTATTACTGACTCCTACTGGTTAATTTTTTTCTTTGTTACTTCATCTAATCTTTTGACAACCATTTATTTGAAGATTTTTTTCTACTCAAAATTATTCCAAGCAAGGCCTATAGGCCACTCCTAGGCACCAGTTTTGGAGAAGAGGGTATAGGATCAATGCAATAAAAACTAAGTAGTAATGAGGAAACACAGGAAAAGCCAAGGTTTTTGGTCGCAGTGAGCGGTAATGTCATTTACTTAGAAGTGAAAATGGAACAACTGTTCAAGTTCCGAAATTTAATTTTAAAAAGTGGCGGTGACACTAAACTGTTGCCGCCTCCTGAAACTACAAGCAATTAATGCTAGAACTGTGATATATAAGATTTACAACCTGAAGGAAAAGCAAATAATGGAAGCTAAAAACGAAGTGGTGAGAGGTGCATGGCATCAATATGGAATAAGGTATGCTACGTTGGCCATGGAACATGAAGCGCGATTGTCAAAGCGCAGTTCTAAACTGCTGACATGGCCAAAGAGGTGTCAACAAAGACACTAAAGAATGACGAGATAATGCTGCTACCCACATACTTGGGTCACAGTACTGCAAAAATTACAGTAGAAGAAATACTAGCAGGATAAGAAGTTATGTGGGTAGCAGCGGCTGTGATTTACAACATAGAGGAAGAGGTATCCATCTTACAGATGAAAAAGAAGGATGCCATAAATTGGAAAGGCCAGACATTAGAAATGGTAGTCTAAGCGGTGAATGAGACCCTGGAAAATTTGCCTAATAGGGTATTTGTAGGGGAGGGGCTATTATTGCGAGTGGCCATGGAGGGATGTAGGCCCAGATGCTTCAAGTGTGGAGAAAAGGGCCATGTTCACTCCAAGTGTACAAAAAAAAAAAAAAGAGAATGATGCCCCTCCCCAAAAAGCTGCAAAGGAGGTGAAAGAGAAAACAGACAAACCAGAAAACACTTCAGAGAAGAAGGAAGAAAAAGTAGCTGAGGAGAAGAAAGACACACCAACTGAAGAAATGGATTTTACCATAGTCACACATAAACAAAAAAAGACAAATGTCCCTGTCTCCCCTCCCCAATCTAAACCCACAGTAAAATCATTTATCAACCCCACCCCTAAAAAAAAATCGTGCAAAAACAGGAATTAGTTTTGCATTAATGGACAAAGGACTGTAGAAAGAATTGTTAGCACGTTACCCGGACGATGTGCGAGATGTCAGCACAGAAGTGGCAGAGGGTAAATTAATCATAAGCCCGGCTGCCACACCAACAAATAGCCCAGTGGCTACATCAATAAAAAGCCCAGCGGCTAACACCAGCAAAAGAAAAGGATGGAGAGGCCAGTGTATTTGTGCA
>NC_068985.1:65586044-65592872 GCF_001194135.2 Octopus bimaculoides
CAAGCTTGTCTCCTGCAAGACCTCAGGTCACACGATATAGATGTATGCATTATAACTGAGTCCAAGATGAGTGAACCACAAGCATTCTCGCCTCTCCTAAATGGCTATGAGAAATTTATTTCTCGTAGCCGACGGGGAGGAGGGGGTGTGGTGGTTCTACTCAGGAAGACCTTGGTAAGTACAGTCTTTGTGGACCCAGAAGGTAGGCTGATCGTTCTAGATGTGACCCACGAGAGGAAACAGTCCTTCAGGTTGATAGCTATCTCTGCTCCTAAGGAGTGTAGGCAGTCTGGTTTTTATCGAGAACTAGAGCACTTTCTAGTGACCTCAAAAACAGTAGTTCTGTTAGGAGACTTTAACACTATACTCAATGCACGGGTGGATAGTGTTGGCTTGACTGATAGGAGGGGAAATCCTGGCCTCAAGGGTCTACTAGAGAGCTATAATCTAGTAGACCATTACAGACTGGATGAGCCAAGTGTTCCACAGTGGACATGGAGTAATAGCAACGGCTTACGCAGATCTTATGTAGATAGAGTATCTGTTAGAGAAAGAGATATGGATACCTTTAGCTGTCCACAATTTTGTATTGTGCCTTACACAGATCACAAATTTGTGATGTGTAAGGTACATATTGATAAATGTCATAGACAGTGACCCAGGTACTGGAAGATGAACAAGTCTATTTTGACTTGTCAAGCCTTCCGTACCCGGATTAAGGAATTAGTACAGAGGGCATTATGTGGCACCATCATTAATAATAGATGGTGGCATGCCCTCAAGAGAGCCATCTGTTTAGAGTCTATTAGATTTAGCAACCAGCTAAGTTTAGATAGATCTAGAATAGAAAGGAAAGTAGTTAAGAATTTAGGCAAGGCTTTGGAATCTGGCTCTGCAGACAGAGTGCTGGCAGTGACAATGGTCTTGTATTGTCACCTCAAAACCAAACATGAAGGCTGTAGAGTTAGAGCTAAGCTACGTGCAGTGGGCCGAGAAGGTATTAACGTTGATGGGCCTGTTGTGTGGAGTGTCAGAGGGGCAAAAAAGCCTCCATAAAGTCTTTAACTGATGAACAGGGGCACAAGATCCATGGGCAGGAAAATATGCAGAAGGCCTTTCACCAGCATTTCACCCCCGTGTTTGGGCAGGGTGATGAGCTCGAGCGTGGGGAGGCCCTAAAGGGCTTCCTCGCCGGTGGGCCACAACTCTTGGCACATGAGGTGGAATGCTGTGAAGGGGAACAATTACACCTGTGGAGGTAAAAGAGGTGTTGGCCGAGTGCACCAGAGACAAGTCGCTGGGGCTGAATGGTCTACCCTGTGAGTTTTATCGTAGCATGCCGGACTTGTTCAGGGACCTGCTGGCAGGCGTCTACACAAACTGGCAACAGAATGGGAGGATCCCCAGCTCTGTGAGTCAGAGAATGGTGATGCTGATCCAGAAGGACCCAAGCAAAGGGGACAGTATAAGTAATTACAGACCTATTCAATGTAGAGTTGAAGATTTTGGCCAAGGTGTTAGCAAAAAGGTTGACGTGTGTAGGGAAGGTGCAGACATGCGCCATTCCGGGCAGGTCAATCCAGGACAATCTTCACCTTATATGCTACACTTTAGACAGGGTGTGTAAAGTAACCAGCAAAAGTGGGGCACTGGTCTATTTAGATCAAAGTAAAGTGTTTGATAGGGTAGACCACCAGTACCTGGCGGCAGTTCTTGAAGCAGCTGGGCTGAGCCTGGACTTCCGTAGGTGGATCTCCGCAATGTATAGTGGCATCCAATCTACCATCAAGATAAACGGCTACCTGTTGGAGCCGTTTTCAGTCAAGCGCTCAGTTCGTCAAAGATGTCCCTTGTCCCTGCTTTTGTACGTTTTGGCTCTTGAGCCTTTACTGAGGAAGTTGGAGAATTTAGGATACACCCCCAATGAAATCAGATGTGGTAAGTCAGTTTCTGCTTATGCGGATGACATCACCATCATCATGTCCAATGAGGCTCAGCTATCTTGTGTAGAGGACGCTATCAAAGGATACGAGGCGGTGGCAGGAGCAAAAGTTAACAAGGACAAGTTCATTGGCTTGTGCCTCAGCACCAGGAGGAGCAAGCCGGTATTGTCCAGTGTCGTGGGTCATTGGACAGATGGTCTTGTTAAATTGCTTGGAGTTTGGTTTGGACTGGACTCCCAAACAGAGAAGAATTGGAGCTAGGTGGCAGACAGGGTGGAAGCTCTACTTCGGACTTGGTCTGGACGGGCTCTATCCCTGAAAGGAAGAGCGGAGGTGGTACAGGTGCATTTGTAATCACCTACCACTTAACCATTGTCCCTTGCCCCGACTCATGGCTAAACAAGTTGGAGTGCCTCCTTTTCTGATTTTTGTGGAAGGGAGGAAAGCCACTTGTAAGGTGCCCCGTCTGCTGCCAAGAACTGCTAAAGGGTGGGTTAAAGATGCCCCGGCTAATGATACGCAAACATGCGTTAAGGCTGAGACATCTCTGGCACTACCTGGAGGGTAACAAGGTGTGGAATCTGCTGGCAGAGGAATTCTTCCCACGACCAGCCTCTTTGGAGAGATTCAACCGTTTACATTGAACACATGTTGTCACACCTAGGCAGAGTACAGCTATCAGCTGAATCTATAATAAAGATTGTGCTGCCCACCAGACTCTCGAAGGAAGGTGAGGCATGTTTTTTTCCTTACAGTGGTAGTGTTGAAAGACTAGACTGCAAGGACTCGTGACAGGAACCTTCATTTCTGGCCCCGGATTGCTCACCTTTTTCAGATATCATCTGAAGAGCAAGATAGGGCTGGAGAGGAAACAACTGTCGTGAGGTGTGTTTGACAAAAGATGGAAAGCTGTGGTAAGAAAGGTGGGTGCAAGTGACCCTGCTTAATCTTCATGGAAAAGGAAAAAGGTGTAGTCACTGGGCTCTTCAGCCCATCAAGTTTTACCCCAAAAAAGTCAAATTATATATCCTAAATTTTTAGAATTCAAGTATCATTCGAACTCATTATAACAATAATTGTTTGTATTGTCCTGTTTTGTCCCCTCTTTGTACAATAATAATTATCTTAATAAAAATTCACCTCTAGTCGAACAATTATTCTGTGCTGATGAAGGGAAATAACCCAGAAATCGTGATACACAGATATTGTTTTGAGCTGAGTGGGGGTGTTAGATTCCCTTGTTCGAAAATACAATGACACAGATTGTGTCGTATAACCAGCTGGAGACGATGCTAAATTACAGCAACATTCATCCTAAACCAGGACTGCCATGTTATGTTGGCAAACAATCTTTACTCTAGATAAGATGTAATCAAATAAGATGGTAATAAAATAACCTATAGAAGTACTAAAATGAAGAAATCAGTATTATGCAAGGACATATTCTGCAGGAAAATAATAAGAGGAGAGTTTATTCCATAATCAGCTGTTCTTAGGGGAAAACTTTGTGCATGGAAATTGTTTCATGTCCATAAGATATCCAAGAAACACTGATGTGATTTGTTAAACTTGGTAGGTTGAGTTCTTATGGTAAATTTTGAAACTTGCAAGACCAAGTAATGACATGCATCTAAACACCTACTGCAGAAGTAACAGTAGACATTACATAGACATTATTAGTGATGAAAAGAGCTCATCACCAACTAGACACACATTCAATTCTGTACTCTTATAAAAGTAACCAATACATTTGGAGGAACCTACCTAAATGTGTGAGCAGTATTCTATTTTGGAGCAGCTCTGATCTCTTGGAGAGATACAATAAAGCCAAAGGTGTTAGAAACTTTGAATAGTAGAACCATTCTAGCTGCCACTTTGCCAATGGACTTAATTTAGGAGTTCCATTTCAAATCAATTGTGAATTAAAGATTTAAGAGTTTAACCAGACAATAAACTTCCTTCAAAGCAGTCCTATCCATCAAAATTGGGGAAAAGTCAGGAATTCATGATGTTACTGAAAAGATCAGCTTCTAGGTTTGTCCTTTAAGGTGAAACTGTAAATATCATATCTTCAGCAAATATGTCAGCGTGTCTCTTTTTCAAGTATATCATTATAAACAGCAGGAAGAGCTTAATTCTCAGAACAAATGCCTAGGGGCATTAATTTCATAAATGTCAGAAGACTGACTATTGACAAACTTTTAGATATTTTTCTCATTTGAATTTAAGTGATGGTTGAAAAGATTCTTACCAGATATGCCAAAGCTGGTCTGTTTATGAAGTTATCCTCTTTGCTATTATTTGACATATGCTTGAAAAATGTTTACAGAAATAGTCTGAGCATCAGTGCTGTTATCCAGTCCACTACTTATCCTATGAATGATGATGGTGAGTACATTAACAGTGGACTTGGAAGACTGAAAATTATAATTCTTGCTCTTTAGAAAGTTAGCTTTATTGAAGTATTATATTTAAATTGTAAACTGTTTGAATATTGTTTGTGATTGCTTCAAACAGTTTGCTTTGTATGTTTATTAAGCTAATCAGCCTATTTTGAGATGGTGTAGAATGGTTGCTAGGGTTCTTGAAAACTGAAGAAGCATACCTATTGCTTCCAGGAACTAGGGAAGCACTTCAACTTGAGGCAGTTGTGTTGAGTTAAAAATTTTGTAATATTTTGGTAACTTATTTGCTTTATTTGCCAAGTTACAGCAAAAGCAGCCTAGCATTCAAAGTAGATGCCATTGTGTTGCACCATCTGAAGCCACCTTTCTGCCAGTCCTTTGATCCCATGCCGATACCAGTTCTTGTTCTTTGAAGCGAAGAACTCCTTTTCTGAAGCTTCCACTTACTCTTGGTTGATAAAGTGTCAAGAGCACAAGACGTGAGCCATGGATCAGAACAAGTAATAATCCAAGGACATTATTTTTCCACAATCCTAACATGCATAAGCTGTGGTTAAAGAAGGGTCAGCTTCCAGAACTTGTCACCAAATATAGCTGTTTCGCTGATGCTCTCTGTCTGATGGAATGATGAGGGGATAATTCACTATGAGGTTTGTTCTGGACAGTCAAACCACCAATGTTAACCTGTACTCCAAAAGGCTGTGGCAAAAATACCCAGCATTGGTTCACAGGAAGTGGGCTCTTCTGCAGCAAGACCTCACACCACACAAACGACCCAGAATAAACTCCCAAGAAGTTGATGGAGTCGAACTGATACCACACCCAGCACATAGTCAAGATCTAGCAATAAAAATGCAGTACCTGAAATACAGTCTAATGGAATGGCACATCAAAAGATTTTTTACTATTTACACCAATAAAAAACCAGTAGGAAACAGTCATTTGATATTCCAGTTGAGGAGTTGCTGTTTCCTATTTATTTAGTGTCAATCTTCTAAGTTTAGTAAACAGTAAATAGAAATCAAGTTATGTTGCAGCAGGTATTGGTTGCAAAAGCCCTTTTATTGTTAAAATGATTTCACCATCATTTGCTATTAGGTAATGATGAATGTGATCTTAAGAAGACAATGAACTTCAGGCTTTATTGCTTTGCAACATTCATGATTTGGTTCCACTTTCATATGTTATATGGATGAGATAGTTGTCCTGTCACATAATCTACTTGTCAACCAGTATTCTTGATTGGTATTTTTGGGTAACAAACATGATCTGATATTTTTGCCCCGTCTCTGATTATCCAACTATCTAAAAGCACTCTACCTCAAGATAACTCGAGCTCATTCTCATTGTTGTTCAACAAACTGTTGGTTTATCAACTTTGTATTTAGATGAAGTTATTTGCATTACTAAATGTCACTCTATTAGTTGTATTTATATGTCACATATTTTATTGTCAATTTAAATGTTTCATTTTCAATGATTTATCTATTTTTGTGAAAGGTACGGGTACCATGGTTTCTGCTGTAAAAATCCCTTCACAAACTAATCCTGTTGTCATTGGCAAACCACATCCTGTTATCATTGAGTTACTCAAGAAACGTGATGGCCTTAATCCATCTAGAGCCCTTATGGTTGGTGACAGGTAGTGTATAATAATTTATATATACGTTTAGACATACACACAAACACACACATATTGTACATTATTTACATTTGACGTATTTACATTCTTTACATTTGACCTGAATAATAATAATAATAATGACATCGAAAAATACCTTAGGAATGAGAACCCAGGTTTGAAATTTCCCCAAGACACCTGATGAAGGCTGGAGGGTATATCAGCTGAAACGTGTTAACAACAAAGATGAGGACAAATATCTGTCAAATGTAAATAATGTACATAATTCCTCATCTCTTAAATATAGAACTATATATATTGTGTTTCAAATTTGTGTGAATGTGTATAGAATAATATATCAGTTGAATAAAGTTGAAACATAGTCTGGTTTTCATGTTTTTCATCATGGTATTTTAACAAAATTAACGCTTTCATACATAGTGTACTCATCAGATTTCAAATGTATTTAACTGAGAGTCGAGTTCTTGACAACTTTAGTACCTCTTAGAATGCTTCAACCAGCTGAATTTTTAGAATACCTTTTTGATCAATCAACATGCTCTTAAACATCACAGTTTGCCAGGCATACCAATTGTTGTATTTCCCTCGGGAGACTCGCAGGGATAACACAACGAGTTGTACAATTTAATTATTACATTTATTATTCAATTACATACAAAGAACGCACTCACCCAATGTTCGTTATGAATAAACAAGAATCATGTCCGCCATATATATCAATGACATTTTACTACGACAGTCACACAAGACAACAACAATGAAACAATGAACTCAGACGAACCACGCTGACACACGGAACGTCAGACGAATAACATATCCAACAGTCCATATAACACCA